>NC_056043.1:21596832-21896832 GCF_004379255.2 Salvia splendens | reverse complement strand
GCCTTTGGTTTTGGACCTTAGGCTTATAACTCTCCTCAAGATGTATCCTATGCATACAAACTGTTGGACTTATCCCCTTCAAGTCCGATATTGACCACCCAATTGCCCCCTTGTATTTCCTAAGAATCCTCAATAATTTATCCAATTCGGAGTTTGAGAGGGATGATGATACAATTACCGGAAGGGTGTCATTTTCTCCCAAAAATGCATACCGCAAATGTGGAGGTAGTGGTTTCAACTCCTCTTTCATGTCTCTCTCTTCCTTCTTGTCATCTTCTTCTTCATCCCTAAGAGGTAAGAACTGTTGACGGCGTGATCTGGGGATCTCCTTGCCTGAATCCAGAGCACCTACAAACTCAATTAATTCGAGGTTAGTATTCAACAACTCAGGAAGATGGGAAGAATAAATTGAATTAAAAATACTCCCTTCTAGTTGATCTTGTGAAGAGTTGATGTAGGTCATCCTCCTAACACACTCATCCACCACGGTCACTACATTGCAATGCTGCAAGCTTCCCCCTGTGTCTGCATCATGCCTCTTCAAGGCCTCATAGAGAGAAAAGGTCACACTTTCACCATTGAAACGAAATGTGAGCTCTCCATTATCAACATCGATCAAGGCCTTCCCCGTGGCTAGGAAAGGTCTTCCTAAAATGAGAGGTACAGCTCTATCCTCCTCCATGTCCAATATCACAAAATCAGCTGGGAAAACAAACTCATTCACCTTCACCAATATATCCTCCGCAATACCCATTGGATAGGACACAGATCTATCAGCCATCTGCAGCGTGATAGTGGTGGGCTTCAAAGGACCAATCTTCATCTTGTTATATAAGGACAATGGCATGAGGTTGATGCTTGCTCCAAGGTCACATAGGGCATTCCCCACAAAACAATCTCCAATAGTGCACTCAATAGTAAAGCTCCCTGGATCCTTCATCTTGGCCGGAAGCTTCCTTTGCAAAATTGCACTACAATTTTCCGTCAAATTGACGGTCTCATGTTGTCCCCATTTCTTCTTCTTGGAGACCGCATCCTTGAGAAATTTAACATACCCAGGCATTTGCTGAAGTGCCTCAATAAGTGGGATGTTAATTTGTACTTTCTTGAAGATGTCCCAGAATCTGGAGAACTGTTCATCGTTCTTCTTCTTTTGCAACACTTGGGGAAATGGTATTCTAACCTCCGATGGCTTGACTGGTGTGCCCACCTCGGGTTGAACTGCGGGTGGTGATGTTTCAAGCTCCTCCGCTTTTTCTACTTCTTCCAATAGTACACTCTCGGGCTCAACTGTAGGCTTTGGTGGGATTTCTGGCATGGAAGGACCCTCATAACTCTTCCCGCTCCTCAACTGAATTGCCTTGCAATCTTTGGGGTTTACTTTTGGTTGTCCTGGGAACTGCCCTGGCGTATGCTGACTACTCACAGCTTGAGCAATCTGACTCATTTGCGTCTCTAGGCTCTTCATATGCACTGACATGTTGTGCATATCATTCTCAACCTTCTCTAGCCTTTGATTGGAGTGCTCCATGTTCTTGTGTGACTGTAACATGAATGCACTCAGTATATCTTCTGTACTTTTCTTCTGCGGCTCAGTGATCATCCCTTGGGAAACTGTGAACCCCGGTGGTGGCTGCAGGGCATTGTTGGGGTTCCCATATGATAGGTTAGGATGCGCCTTGTTCCCAAAATGATTGTAACCTCCACCCCCTTGATTAGGGCGGGAGTTGTTATAATATCTGTTACCCCCTTGGTGTATGTAGCTCACATCTTCTATACCCTCTTGCTGCTCCTGCACAGCCGGTCCCATCCCCATGAGATCTATCTTCTTGTGGAGGAGTTCCATCTGTTTGAACATGTTGTCCATATGGCTGCTCTCTGCCGCGGAGGCTACCCTGTGTACTCTGCTCCTCTCGTTGTTCCAGCCTTCATCATTAGATGTCACTCTCTCAATCACTTCCATGGCCTCTTCTTCTCCTTTCTTCAGCAATGATCCTCCTGCGCTCAGGTTCAGTTCACGCTTTGCTTCAGGCAGACATCCCCTATAGAATGCTAGGACTTGATGCGTCGGGTTCAGCCCATGATTGGGGCATCTCTTCATCAGCCCCTTGAATCTTTCCCAAGCTCCTCGGATACTCTCTTGGGGAGTCATCTCAAATGAAATAATCTCAGACTGCCTCTTTAATGCCTCACTCGGTGGGTAGTATTTTTCTAAGAACTTCTCAACCATAGTATCCCACGTGCGAATGGAGTTAGGCTCCATACTGTCCAGCCAATCCTTGGCATCATCCTCCAGAGAAAAAGGGAACACCCTTAATCTGATCTGCTCATCTGTGACTCCATTTATTTTCGTCGTGTTGCAGATCTGGATGAATTTAGTGAGGTGCTTGTTAGGATCCTCTGTGGGTCGGCCTCTAAAAGCATTATTTTCCGCCATCTGAAGTAGTCCTCTCCTGAGTTCAAACGTGTTGGCATTAACATTGTTGCCAACGGGTGGGTTTGCCACCCCATGATAGGCATACATGTTCTGGACAGGTACCACGTTTTGCCTTTGATTTAACTGCCTTTGCAGGTCTTCGAGTTGTTGTTGAAGCTGAGCATTCGTTGGAGGAGGTGGTGGAACATCATTCCCCTCTACGTTATCCATCAGAATAGGAGAATGTGGCTCAAACTGAATAGGGGAGTGAACTGGTGATGGAGTAGGTGACGGTGATTCTTGAACTGGTGAAGGTGATCGTCTTTGGACCGGAGAAGAGACTCGGATCCTTTGATTTAGCCTTCTCAAAGCGTTTCTCCTTCTGTTGGATGCTTCGATCTCAAGATCGATAGGCTCTAAAGGTAAACCCCTAGAGCGTGTGTGCATACAACCTGAAACAAGAAAACTCAATGTGAGAGCTCAAAAATAAAATAAAAATTAAAGCAATAAAGTCTAAACTAGTAATCTCTATCTTCACCACGATATTGAGCTAAATTAACACAAATTATCCCCGGCAACGGTGCCAAAAACTTGACTCAACATATTTTAACACAAGAAATTCCCGCAAGTGTACGGGGCTAGTGTAGCACAAAGTAAGCAAGAGTATCGTATCCCACAGAGACAAAATGTGTAAACTCAAGTACCACGGACCGATTTTAACTACTATCTAGACGAATCAAAGGTTTGGTTTTTGATTTTTAAAAACAATTAAACATAAACAAATTAAAATCACGCAACAATTGAAAGGTTTCAAATAAGAGAAAGAAGTAGAGCTTTAGATCCAACTACAACGAACACAAAGTGAACAATTCAACAACTTCGATTACCCAATTGAAGTCTCTAGGATTACTAGGAAAGCCGCTAGTCTAGGCTAAGTCCTCTCTCGAGTGCACCCAACCCGTTGATTAACCATTAATATTGAAGTCTCATTCTAATACTTCACAATTAACTCCTTAAAACAAAAGGCTCAAGCCCTCACTCTAGACTCCCTTCTCTCGAATGCAAATTATCTAGGTGTTGTTCATTCTTTTATCAATCCTAATTAGGTATCTCTCGATTACTCAAAACTAGGTTAACAAACTCAATTGGTAGCTAAGCAATTGAATTGAAAGAGCACAAGAATGAAACAAAGCAATCACAAGAGCATAGGTAATCAAAAGTCCTTAAATTAATCAAAAGCGTTCATTGTAGTCTTCTCTAAAACTCTACAAGGGATTTAGCTACTCATATTCAATGCAAATTCACAAGATAAATCCATGGAAAGTGAACTAAACATAAGAAAACTAATAAAGATACTTCCAAAGGTGGATTGAGTGGGCAAATCGTCTTCGTCTTCAACCTTCTTGATGAATCGGACTCTTTGTCGCTTTAATCTGCTCTCCAATGTGAAAACTACTCTTGGGGGCGTGTCTGCTGTCTGGAGCTCGAAAACCTAGGTGCCTTTTATACCCGGGGGCGGAAATAAGCTTTTCCAATGTTCCGCACAAATCGCCCGGCCGGGCGATTTTAAGTCGCCTAAACGCCCGGTCGGGCGATCTTCTCGATGCCGTGATTCTTCCACATCGCCCGGTCGGGCGGTTCTTCCTAGGCAGAACGCCCGGTCGGGCGAACTTTCTGGAATCATCCTCACAAACGCCCGAGCCGGGCGTTTCTCTTATGCATGAACGCCCGGTCGGGCGAACTTTCTGGAATCATCCTCACAAACGCCCGAGCCGGGCGTTTCTCTTATGCATGAACGCCCGGTCGGGCATTCTTATGT
This sequence comes from Salvia splendens, assembly GCF_004379255.2. Classification (NCBI taxonomy): domain Eukaryota; kingdom Viridiplantae; phylum Streptophyta; class Magnoliopsida; order Lamiales; family Lamiaceae; genus Salvia; species Salvia splendens. The sequence goes on along the minus strand of NC_056043.1, from coordinate 21,892,597 downwards.
AATCTCGCTTCAAGCTCTTTTTCAAGTCATTTTCACCTGTTTTAGCTCCAAACACTAGACAAACTCATCACAACACTTAAGTAGTGGATAATGGATGCAAACTCGAGTAATATGCTACAAAACATTGAAGTATTCACGTTAAACATCCAAAATACTTGCTATACTACGAGTTTATCAGATTCTCACATTTAATATAGATAGGTCGATACTCGTGTAGGTCGTAACTGATATAGGTATGGTTATCGATACATTCATGAGTAATACTTATTGGTTGTATAATTTCCAGATATGACCCATCTGTTAATATGAAATAAAAAGTAATGAAATTATAATTGTATATAATATTTATTTTATATAGAAAAATTATGCGCTAAAAACTTGAAAAAGATTCTCACACTTATATCGACAGAGTAATAGATTAATGTCCCTGCGTCGCACGAGTAACCGGAAACAAATAGGTACATTTAATTAGATGTGTTGTGATAGTTATATGTATAGCTAGATGGGTTGTAATATGTTAATTTTAAATTAATACTCCCTCCATTTCCTCATAGATGGGACGAAACTTTTCGGCACGAGTGTAAGAAATAAATATTTAGTGTGTTAAGTAGATAAAGAAAAAAAATTAAGTGAAAGAAAAAAGTAAAGAGAATATAGTAGAAAGTGAATAAAGTAGATAGAATAAACTAAGAGAGAGTAAAGTAAAAATGAGAAAAAAAGTTTTTATTATTACTATATATTGAAATGACTCAATTATGAGGAAACTTCCTAAAATGGAGAAATAACTCAACTAAGAGGGAACTGATGGAGTATTATAAGTATACCATGCGCAAAAAATGTGATAAAGATTCTCACACTTAAAATCGACAGGTTGAAACTAATGTAGGCCGATATTGGTGTAGGTATAATTGTCAATACATTTGAGACACATCAGTTAATACAAAATAGAAATTAATCGAAATTATAATTGTATATACTCTCTCCGTCTCACTTTAGGAGTCCCGGTTTATCACTTTTGGATGTCCCAATTTAGGAGTCCCGGTTGGAATATTCCATAAATGGTAATAGGCCCTACATTCCACTAACTTTTTTCCACTCATATTTTATTATAAAACTAATATATAAAAGTAGAACCCATATTCCATTATCTTTTTTCACCAACTTTCCTTTATATTTCTTAAAACCCGTGCCGAACTCAAATGAGACTCCTAAAGTGGGACGGAGGGAGTAATATTTATTATTATATAAAAAACTACGCTCCAAAAACTTGAAAAAGATTTTCATACTTATAAGACGTGAAATAAATTAATGTTCGTGCATCGCACAAGTATATAGAAACAGCATGTATAATTAAATGTGTTGTAATAGTTATATGTATAATTAAATGTGTAGTAATATGTAAATTATAAATTAATATATTAGTAAATCATGTGCACAAAATGTGAAAAACATTTAATATTAACATGTCAATACTGATGTAGGTACGATTGTCGATACATTCGAGATAGTACTTAATATATATTGGGTGTTTAATTTCTTAATATGAAATAAAAAGTAATCTAAATTATAATTGTATATAATTTTTTAAAAAAAACTATGCTCTAGAAACATGAAAAAGATTCTCACACTTATATAGATTGGGAATAAATTAATGTCTGTGCATCGCACTGGAAACCAAAAATGTACGTTTAATTAGATTTGTTGTAATAGTTATATGTATAATTTGATGTGTTGTACTATTTAAATTATAAATTAATATACTCCCTCCGTCCCCAAAGAATATACACTTTAGGTTCGACACGAGTTTGAATGCAAAATTAGTAAAGTAAGAGAGAGGTAGAGAGAAAAAGTAATAAAAGTATTGTTAGTGGAGAATGAGTCCCACCTCATTAAAGAGAAAAAGTTTCTAAATTTGGAAAGTGTATATTCTTGTGGTACGGAATAAAAAAGAATAGTGTGCATATTCTTGTGGGAATGAGGGAGTATTGGTTAACCATGTGCAAAAAAAAGTGAAAGAGGTTCTCGCATTTAATATTGACAGGTTCATACTGGTGAAGGTCAATACTGATGTAGTGGTTGTCAATACATTCGTGGTATTACCAAATATTTATTGGTCATATAATTTCTAGATATGACTCATCTGTTAATATGAAATAAAAAGTAACAAAATTATAATTGTATATAATATTTATTTTATATAAAAAAAAACTAAGCGCTAAAAACTTGAAAAAGATTTTCGCACTTATATCGACAGAGAATAAACTAATGCACGTACGTCGTACGAGTAGCTGGAAACAAATAGGTACATTTAACTAGATGGGCTGTTATAGTTATATATGTATAACTAGATTTGTTGTAATATGTAAATTATAAATTAATACTCCCTCCATTCTCGCATAGCTGTGGCGGTCACGGAATTTAATAAATAAATATTTAGTGTGTTAAGTAGATAGGCAAAAAAATTATAGAAAGAAAAAAGTACAGAGAAATAGTAGAATGTGAATAAAGTAGATAGAATAAACTAAAAGAGAGTAAAGTAAGAATGAGAAAAAGTGTTTATTAGTACTATATATGGAAATGATTCAATTATGAGGAAACTTCCCAAAATGGAGAAATGACTCAACTAAGAGGGAACATGTGGAGTAGACGTCACCACGGTTCGTGAACCGCCGGTTCACGGTTCGGAACCGGCGGTTCCGGTTCAAGATTTGTTGGAACCGGAACCGGCCCGTCGAAGACCGCACGGTTCCGGTTTATGAACCGTGAACCGCCGGTTCACTTGAACCGGCCTAACCGTCGGTTGTTACCCGGTTCCGGGCCGGTTCGGCGGTTCGGCGGTTTATCCGATTTTTTTTTTTTTTTTTTTTTGCATTTTGTAAATTGTAATTCAAGTTTAAAATGTAAAAAAACTTGCGTAAATAACATTAGAATGAAGCGATGTACAAATGTAATTTTATTGATACAAATTACAACTTCAAAATTACAAATTACAACTTTAAAATTACAAATTACAAGTTAAAATTTACAAATTACAACATAAAAATTAGAAATTACAACTTCAAAATTATAAATTACAAAAGACTTAAAGTCTTCATTACAATTTACAAAATTACATATTCGAAATAAAGGGGAGAAAAAAGAAATAAAGGAAAAGGACTTGAGCTCAACTTAAATTTAAACTTAAATTTAAAATTTAAGTTGAAATATAAGTTGAGATGCCTACGTATCCTCAATGCTCAATTGCATTTTGGAATCAAAGTCCACGTAGTTCTCTTACCTTGCTTACCTATTTGGCTTGATCGGAAGTATTGGCGCCTACTCTTCTTCGTCGGGGAAGTAGTCTTGGTCGGGTTGTACTACTAGTTTGTCCCAATCCGGTTCTTGGTCTCTAATTTCGGCGGAGCACCAATCATCAAGTAACATGGTGGCTTCCATGTTTTGTCCGGTGAGCCTACTTCTTCGGTCGTCCAAGACGTTGCCTCCAACACTAAAGGCGGACTCGACGGCGACAGTGGAAGCCGGAACCGAAAAGATCTCCTTGGCCATTGATGCAAGGATGGGAAAATCTTTCTCGTGTGAAGACCACCAATTTAGGACGTCGATTTGTTGGGGAACGGGACCTCCTTCTTCCTCATTGAATGAAAAGTGTGAGTCTAAATATAAATCTAACTCACTTACCGAATGTGCCGTCCTTCCTCCGCTGCTGAAGGCGTATAGGTCCGCCAATTGGGATTGGGTGTCGGGGTCATCAACTTGGAAGAAGCCAAAGTTCTGTGTTTGACGGGGGGGTCATTAAAACATATAAAACTTACTAAAACATATTAAAACATATTAACATATTAAAACGTACTAAAACATATTAAAACATACTAACATATAAATCAAAGGAAGGACCACGCTGAGGCATTCCACAATAGGCCATCTTGCACAAGCATATAAGAAAAGGCGGTAGTCCGCACATAATCTTTTTCCGAGCAAGTATACCAAATGGTGCTCTCAAATTAAAGACTTATCATATAACATATTAAAACATACTAACATATAAATCAAAGGAAGGACCACGCTGAGGCATTCCACAATAGGCCATCTTGCACAAGGATATAAGAAAAGGCGGTAGTCCGCACATAATCTTTTCCGAGCAAGTATACCAAATGGTGCTCTCAAATTAAAGACTTATCATATAACATATTAAAACATATTAAAACTTACTAACATATTAAAACTTATATCATATAACATAATAAAACATATTAAAAAACTACTAACATATTAAAACTTATTATAACATATTAACATAGTAAAACATTTAATTTAGAAGTTTAGAACTTACTTGTAATCGAAGAGCGGCTCGCCTTCCCACCTCCTCCGCAACTTGTGCTCTAGAAGGGGCACGACGACGCCGAGAGTCACTTTGATCTTGAGCAATGCCCTTGCCCCGATCACCACCACGACGAGATGAAGACATGATATTATGGAAATTGGAAGTAGAGAATAGATAGTAGTGTTTATGTGAATATGACTATATGATAACGTGAACAAGAACAACGTGAGTAAATTATGAGCGCAAACAACGTACACAACTTGAGAGAATGAGGATGGAGAATAGAGAAATTGAGATTGAGAGAGAAATTCTTATTAACACAAGAATGGGGTGAGTAGAAATGGAAGAGGAGGGGGTATTTATAGGGGAAAATTGTGATTAAAAATTAAAAAAAAAAATCAAAATTTGAAAAATAACGCCGAAACCGCCGGTTCGCCGCCGAAACCGCCGGTTTTCGGTGGAACCGGCGGTTTACGGACCGTTTGAATTTTCAAATTTTGAAAATTGCGGTGGGAAACCGCCGGTTTAGGCCCGGAACCGCCGGTTTAACCCTGAAATTGTGAAAAGGCTAGGGAGTAGGCCTGAAATTGTGTCGGAAACCGCCGAACCGCCGGTTACGGTTTGCATAAAATGAGGAACCGGAACCGGCCGGGCCGGTTCCGGCGGTTCCGGTGCCGGTTCGAACCGCCGGTGATGGTTCCGGTTCCGGTTCGGAACCGCCGGCGACGGTTCCGGGCCGGTTCATCCGGGCCGGTTCGGTTTGGAGACGTCTAATGTGGAGTATATTAGTATACCATGCGCAAAAAATGTGTAAAAGATTCTCACACTTAAAATCGACAGCTTTATCTTCGGCTTTCTGGTTGAGAAATCTTGCTTGATTTTACTTGATCTTTGAAAATTAGGATGAACGGAATTTGTGCATTGATTTATTTGAAAGGGCATTTTATGACTACAACCGATTTTTTGAGTTGTGGAGAGTATGAAAGTCATATGTCTTGTGGGAATTATCTTGGATCGATTTGATTTATTGAGTTACGTGCTTGCATTCATATGTGTTAATGATAGGGGAAGATAAAGCACTAGGATGAACTTTATGGCCAAATGATTGCATGCCAAGTCCAACAAATGATCCCCTGGAAGCTACTGTGAGCTTTAATCCCCATTGTTTTGTACAAACACTTAGCCAATCTCTTAGCTACTAAAATAAGCCTTACTGTAGCCTCGTTATTAAACCTTGCTACTATCTGGGTGCTAAATACAAGTTTGAGCTTTGTTGGTTGAGTTTTGAGCGTTAGGTGGTGTTCTATAAAAGTGTAGAGATTTTGAGATTTGATAAAATGTGTTTATGTTGAGAACGAAGTTCTTAGAAATGAAAAAGACGGCCTCCAAATTGCAAAAGTCGGGGCCATTTAAAAAAAAGAAAAGAAAAAAGTGTGATGAAATAAGATAGAACTTCTATTTTTTTTAAGATGTAATCTTATCTGGGATGTATCTCAAGTTTGGGGGAGTGAAAGTTTGGTTGTAAAGTTTTGTTGTTTGAGTCTTTGGAAGGAAGTTGTAGGAAAGAAGAATTTGACACTCAAATGTGTAGCTTTTTGAGCATATTATACATATTTATCTTACCTCATCCTTAGCCAAATTACAACCTATAATTAAAGACCTTGGACCTTATTGTTTATACATTATGGATGTTTTGTAAATAGCTTGAGTGGTTTTTGGACTGTTCTTTGGGCCTGGTCGTTGGGCTTGGTGCTTAGGCTTGACCCGAGGCTAGTTTAATTCTTTTTAGACCACCAACGTTTCCACGTCAGCGAGCCAAGTGGGATGACACCTCATCAGTATGAGGTAGTGAAACCAACGTGGCTAACACATGATGAAGTCCACATCGTGAACGAACCTAGACGCCCACCCGATACGTCCGTCCAAGATCAGCCTCTGCAGCTCTCGTAACAGCTTGTAACGCTTTGTAATGCCCGGCGGTTACAGCCCCGCAATGATGAAAGTCAGCTGGGTTGACCCCTGCAGTGTACTGAGCCTATAAATAGGATAGCCATTACATGCATCTCTATACCAATTCACAAGCATTCTGCATCATAAGCTCTCCCTCTCTCTTGCATTGTTCTTCGGTCGAAGCTCTGCCCTCTTCTCCATCCAGTTCGCCGGAGCTCTACTGATAATGGTGCTGCTTCATCAGAGACAAAGTCATTTTATCTTTGGGAACAACACGTCAATCCGAGAGCACTATCAGGGCGTATCTCATCTTGCGGAAGAGGCCTCCTCGAGTCGGCTTATTTCCACTTTTACGATTTACTGTTTCGTTTTTGTCATTGTAATTTCGTTTCAGTTCTTATTCTGCATTCATTCTTTTGGGTTGTATTACGCCCGGTTTATCTCTTGTACTCCAAAAACCAACAAAGACATGCAATGATTAAACTTGATTCCCAATCCAAATTATGTATAATTTTACTGCATTATTCTTTCCCGTTGCGATATATACTTTTGCATGTAGGGGATAGATTGACACAAAATCACAAACATACCACCAATTGTAAGCCCAAATCCAAACATAAAATACAAATCGTAAGTTCAAATTAGTACATAAAATACTACTGTTAGATTAAATAATGATCTAATCATGCCATCTAACAATAGTGTTTGTACAAAAACACAAAGGAAAACAACACTAGTTAAAGACTGAGGTTTGGTTCCCATCTATAAGCACTATTTATCTTCATCAAATCGCCCGTCACATTTCTCTTACTCGTCACTAGTGCACTCATAGTCGTATGTTTAGACGACGAAGGTGCCCATGTTAGTGGAGCAAATGTACATGGTGGAGGAAGGGTAGACCGCCCGCTTCATCACCTTGAACTCGTATTGGCCCCCCGAGGCAAGGTGGTTCACCATCACTGAATGAGAAGCACCGCACACTCAAGTAGTTGGTGTGGTTGTTCGTCCCCACCGCATACTTGACATTAGATTTTAGGGTTGCGTGAGTTGTGGGCAGGAGGACGAGGACGAGCATGGCCGTCACGAGGAAGATGGAGGTGATGGTGCTTGTGGATTTCATGTCGTTGCTCTCTCTTCTCTTCCCGCTTTTTAATTAACAAATGACTATAATTAGAATTTAGTACTTCATTCTCTAAAAAGAATATCATAATTAAAATTTGAACTTTATCTTTCATTTTGTTGATGATAAATATTGATAAACATTACTCTTAATGATAAATTTTATGCAGTTATTAGAATAGCTTTTGGTTCATGTGTCATTCATAGTGAATGCCATATATTTTAATGTAAAATTTGTAAATTATAGGAAATATATAAAAAATACTTAGATTATTAGTATTAGTTAAAGATAAATAAATAAGATAGATAATGAAGAAAAGTGGTGTGTCATATTACCAAAAATGAAATAGTTTTTATAAATAAATCAAATTGGAAAAAATAAAACTATTTCTTATAGAGGAATGTTATATAGTAGTATTTATTTTCTTTGATAACAACTACTATATATCTATGTAAATTGTAAATGCACGAGTCCAATTTGATGTTTCGCCGATATTGTTGTAGTCATGGGCGGATCTATATAGTGCTCACTAGGGGCTCAAGCTCTTTTAGTGTTTTTCTTCTACAAAATTTTTATATTTGTCCAAATATAGTATAAGTTACTATATATATAGCCCTTATTAATAATCTAAAATCGTACAAAAATATACTTTTAAATAAAATTTAGGAAATATAGTTCCTATCAATATTAATATTTCTTTGTTCTCCCGTGGTTGTAGTGCTGAATTAGATTTCACAATGATTAAATCACGCAAAAAGCAACTTAACCCAATTTGATGTTTCCCCGATGTTGTAGGATTGAATGAGAGGATTATATCTGGTAAAACGTTCATCTAATATCGAATACCATAAAAATTAAACAAATATAAAATGTTTGGTTGAGCATGTTGGAGTCTAGCAATAATATAGCCCTGCATATAATCTGACATGCATAGCGTATGGATGTAAAATGTGAATATTATACAAATGAAATTGACCAATTTGCCAGAACGAAAACCTAGATTCAAAATATATGAATTTCAGTAAAATTTATTTTTTCTTGTAATTTTCTGGAATTTAAGGCACATAATAGAAACTAAATACATACCTCGTTTTTCTCGAAGAGGAAAGAACAACGCGGTTACAAAAGTAGAGGGGAAGATGTAGATTTTTTAGAACAAAAGGAAAAGATTTGTGTCTTGTGTTTCCCCTTAGCTTTATTATGCAATCAAATGTTATTAACATGCTATTTTTAGACTGCTAACTGCTACCAAAATAACCATACAAAATCTAATAATGTTTTTTACATCTACCTGTAAAATAGTAATAATATGAATATGTTTTTGGACAAAATTGTAGCCGATGTGCTTAAATAACCAAAAAGAAATTTATCTAAGACACAACCTAAAAACAATGTTCATATTTACTATTCCTATTAAAAATATAACGAGAATATATTTTGTGTAGTACATAACAATAAATCTTGCCAAAACGCTCATGTACAAATTATTTTGTATAATTTTTTATTTTAGTTTATTTAAAAAATATTTATAAAATTAAAGCTTTTGTTAATATCTTTAGTTTGATGTGTATTGAATATTTATTGTTAAACTAAATTAAATTAAAAATAAATGGAGGATAAAAGAATAATAAAGAAATTGAAGAAGAAAGAGAATGTATATGATCGAAATATTTAACATAAATGCTAAAATATTTTTTTAAATTAAAAAGTGAAGAAAGGGCAAAAATAGTTAGAAATAGTGAAAAATTACTTCAAATGTTACTATTAATTAAGTCTTTATCAAAAACCATTAATCGCTCATAGACTTTTTTTTTATAATTCACTCTTGTATTTTATTCAACAAAAAATTTGTCGAGTGACTCCAAATAAATCGGTTTATCTTTCATCAACTCAAAAATTGTCGAGTGACTCCCCATTTGCAACTTTGCCTTTACAAAATGATAAATTAATAAATTAATAAGTAGTACTATCTTTTTTCAACTACATGCGAAATTATTAGGAAAAAAATGTAACGACCCGCTAAGCCGATATTATTATAAACTAAATTATTAACTTGATTATCTATATAAGTGACTTTTATGAGATTAAATCCGAGCTACGATAGATTGTCGATGTTTGTTTTGACTTTAGGCAAGTGAATAGAACACGTAAATATATTACATCTAGGTGAATATAATAAATTTAAATAAATAAATAAGATCCAAAAATCAAAATTTTAATGTGATACATCCAACAAAAGTCCGACGGAAATTTAATTTATATATATCGTATGTTTTAAGAAAATGGGTACTTCAACGAGGACAGCCACGAACAGGAACCGAGTATGCCTACACCAAATTAAATGAATAAGTGAACAAATACTTAAATAATTAATTTAATAAACAAAAAAAAAGAGGGCTGATCCTGTGTATCAGCAGCATTAAATGCTGCATTAATTGGATGACAGAAGAAATCAAATGAAATTTAATAGTAGATTTGAGTAGATTTGATAGACGGAGGATATTTATCTTTCCATCCAATCATAATTTTTGGGAGGATAGTATTTAATGTAAAAATAGAGAAGATCAAGGCCTCAAATTCTCAATCAAATTGCAAGAGGCTTCTTGGCCATTGGATCAACCTAAGGAAACACCCAAATACATGCATTGAGAGATAGAAGATCAAAATTAAATCTTGATAAAGATTTGAGTATTTAAGAGTCCTCCCACTTGTATAGCAACTTGACCGAATCCAACAAGTATATAAATAATAAACCCCCAAAGTTTCCAAATACAGCCAACCATCACAATCAAACATTCCAAAAATACTACATGGAATAGAGGAGTACGAGGAGGAAGAGTTGCTAATAATTGTAGGATCAAGCCCACAATACAACGACACTTTTGTTCCCACATCAAAAGGTAAACACCAAGCCTTTCTTTTCTTTCATCTATGTCAAGCATGCATATACAATTTCAAAGTTAGAATCTGCCCAAATTTGGAAGTTACAACACCTAGTCTAATAGTATGTTTCACCATTAAGTCTTCCATATAACAAGGCATATACTCCAAATTCACCAAATTCAGTAAATAGAAATAAAATAAAATCTTAGTGCCTTAATAACTAGAAAGAAGAAGAAAAACTTATCTCTATGAGTCTGCCGGATTCCGGCAGCGAGCTCAGCCGCCCGGAGACGACGAGGGCAGCCCACACCCCTATTATGTCTTTCAATAAAATCTTGACAATTCTACAAAGTTAAAACACAAAACACATAAATGAGAGATTAAACCTTTATAGAAAAAAAAAGAAGAGAAAGAAATTTAAATATTTACCTTCTGGGAGTTCGGCGAGGAGGCGGCGCCGGGAAACTGCTCCGGCAGCTCGAGGCGTGGAGGAGGCCGAAGTCGCCACCTGTGCATGCACAGTGGCGGCGGTGGCGGTGGCAGATCCGAGAGAGAAAGAGGGAGCCGAGGGAGAGAAAGGAGGAGGAGGAGAGGAAGGAGGCGACGGAGGCAGATCCGCGGCGGCGGCGGCGGCGGATCGGGAGAGAGAGGGCGGCGGCGTGATGCTGAAGAAGAATAGAGAGAGGGAGAGAAGGGAGAAAGAGAGAAGGAGGAGGAAGAAGGACCACCGCCGGAGGCGACGGCGGCGCGACGACGGCACGGGAGGGAGGCTGGCGGTGGCGGCAATGTGTGAGGGGGGAGAGCGTTCATTTTGGTGAATTGGGGAGGAAGAAGAAGACTTGGGTATTATAACATAGGTTTTCTTTAAATGGGCTTAATGGTTGGGCTAGTGTTTTTATTTACTTGGGCTAATTTTCATACTTGGGCCAAAGAGTGAGGAAATAAGATAAGCCCAAATTCGTTAATTCATGAAGGCTGTTTTAATAGAGGGAAGCCTAATTCCGAAATTATTTATGTTTTGGGCTGAAAATGAAAGAGGGCCTTCATCTAGTAGAAAATAATATCTTTTGGGAGCAAAGCTAGTATTAATTTTTAGCCTAAGTTTGTAAATAAGATTTCATTAATGTTTACTTTGATTATTGGTTTATGATTTCTTCAAATGATGTAATCAAACTAAAATGAATCTTGGAATTAATTTTCAAAGTAAGAAGATACGTAGATCCAATTTGGTCGAACCCCGAAAATAGTGAATGAAGACGCATCAAATAATATATGAGTTAAGAAATTTCTTAAAGACAAGTGAAGTAAGAAAATGAGATTTATTATGAGGCATGCATTCTAATTTAAATAGTTTTGTACTTGAGTCTAATTAGTATATTATTCTATTGTGATTTTTTTTAAAAAGGGTGCTTCCGCAAGTAAAGTCGGAATGAAAGATTCAAGTTAAGGAATCTAAACGATCAAGGTGAGCTTTCTTATACGAAAAATATAAATCGTATTATATGAAAACTCGAACACATGTTCGTAATTTTTAAAGATGTTGTCTTGCCATAAATGTTTTGTGTATGATGCCTATCTGTTTGGCTAAGGCCAAGTGAATTATGAATGATGATATAAATCGAATTCGGGTCCCAGTGAGGGTGGTGTCCCCGCTCGGACTAGTGTACACAAGCTACCTCTGACATGTTGGGCAGAGCAGGTGACCGTGGAAGGTGGCCACCTTCCCGACACAAGAATACCTCTGACATGATGGGCAGAGAAGGTGACCGTGCGAGAACACCATCTCGACGGCACAATGTGATCAGATATGGCTAAGTACAGGAAAAAGGGACTGCAGTCCAATGTGAATATTTTTTTTAGTAAGATCGGGCATTTTCAATAAACCCCCGAGTGTTACTGTGATGATTGCTTGACAATATTTTCAAATGAATATGTGTAATTTTCGGCAATGTGTTCACTGAGTACTTTTTGTACTCAGCCCTGCATATATTTCTAAATGTGCAGGTTGGACAGCGAAGTGGTGGAGGAAGTGCTATTGAGACAAGACATTTAATTCCGTCAGATTTTGACTCTCGGAGGTTCATGTCTTCATACATGGAACCGCGTTCATTTGCTTCCGTTGTGCATCTGGAAAGACTCAAGTCTATTTGGTTCAAAACTCTGATATTTTGAAATTTTTACAAACAATTACTCGAGTTTTCATAATCAAGTATCTTTCTTCTATGTATCAGCACTTAATTAGTCATGTCTCGCAACTAATGTTTGATTTTATTTTTCCCTTATTTCTTTCCCCGCTTCTTACACCCCCACCCCTAGTCACGGTTCCTCGACTATTCTATCCTTAGCTAGTGCGGTCGTGACAAAAAAAGATTCGAAGAGTGAAAAAAAAATGACACAAACTATGATACCACTAAAATTTTTTCTATTCTTATTTATTTGTCAATTAAAGCATCTCCAATGGCGGCTAGCGGACCGGCTAGCCGATTCCCAGCACTGGCTGGTCCGCTCGCCGAACCATTGGAGTCGACTAGCGCCAAATCGGGCGCTTGCCGATCCGCTCGCCGGTCGGCTGGCCGCCATTGTAGGCGGGCGATCGGCCAGCACTTTTTTTTTTGAAACACTATATATACTTGATTAGCACGTCATTTTCGTTCGCACAGCTTGTTTTAACGAGTTTTCTTACTCACTTAATTTCTGTACAAGAGCAACAACGTGAAATGAGTAACGCGGGTGGTACTAGTGGTGGTAGTGGTGGGGATGCTGATGAGTACGAACGGCAAATGAATGAAGAGTTGGAGGCCTATACGTCCCGCGAGATAAATCGGTTGCAACAAAGGGCATTGCAGCCGGCGGTACCTCAACCACCACTCGTTGTCCACCGACGAGCAGTGATTGATCGGGATCACGTAGCTGCACATCAACGGCTATATGAAGACTACTTTGCGGAGGAGCCGCGGTTTGGGGCGCCTCTTTTCAGGCGGCGTTTTAGGATGCGTAGGGCAGTGTTTATGCGTATCGTTGATGCTTTGGAGCGTCGATATTTGTATTTCCGATTCAGGTACGATGCGGATGGCAGACCCAGCCACACGTCTATACAAAAGTGCACTGCGGCAATCAAGCAGTTGGCCTACGGAGGCGCGGCAGACATGTGGGACGAGTACCTCCACATCGGTGAGACGACTGATAAGGCTCATTTCATGCATCGGTTTAGGGGGAAAATGTACGCTACTTGATCGGTTTAACGCGCAAAGCAAGTGTTAAATGTGCAGGAATGCCGCTTGACCAAGGCAACAAGGCCAAATTGATCAAGCAAGTACAATAGGCGAAAAGAGGCTAGAAATCGGGGGAGTTGATCAGAGGGAGGAACCAAGCAGGCAAGGAGGGGACCACAGGCTTCCAGAAGAAGGACACACGAGGCAATGAGTTGGATGGTGCTCATCATTCTGTTAGTAAGGACAACGTTCTAGAAGGGGACACGTGCTGATATATGAGACGCAAGGACGAAGCTGAGTCATGAATCTGTTACTGAAAAGCGTCGTCATTCTAGAAGGAGAGCACGTAGCAATCGATAAGTCGCTCACACTCAGCGTGAGCGAATATTCCCTGCCAAGATCGTTATCCAGCTGGAGGTCGTGCCGAGCCTATAAATAGAGGATGTGCCACCACATTCAAGGGAGATCTGATCCTTTACTTTCCGTCTTTAGTTTAGTTTAACTTAGCTCTCTAGTTTAGTTCAGTTCTCTAGATAGCTTAGATAAAGTAATGCTTAGTTAGAAAGGGCGATCGAAGGAGCGCTGCAGAATACTTGATATTTGTCGGCGTATTCTTAAGTTTCCCGCCGAGGATCTCCTCGGTTTTACTTGCTTTCGTATTTTCCGAAGTGTTAGCTTAGTTTAAATTTCACGCTGTACGGTTCTGAGTTTTAGCTTTAATCAAAGATGCTTTCGTTTTCATCGTGGTGTTTACTGTTTCATGTAGTTAATTTTTATTCCAGTCTGAAATTCACTTGACCTGGTAATTAAAATTTTCTTGATCAAGTTAGTAAGTTAAATTCTGTCTAGAGTAAAATCAGTAGTTAAAAACTCTCAAAGTTAAAGCGTGGTAGCAGCCAACCCCCTGTTCACTACTCACACACTCGATACACTAGCTTCTCTGTGGGATCGACCCCGAACTAGCCGCTTTATTGTTAAAGTAGTACAAAATTGAGAGTTTATAAATTACTTTGGTAGGAAACGAGTGAGAGCGAGATTGCATTGATCAAGTGGCAACGGCATTTGCTAACTGATCCAACCGGTTCGGTTATCTCCATATAACTTGATCCATACTATATTCGCGCCCATTCTCTAGGCCCTTCCAAAATGACGCCGTTGCCGGGGAAGCATGGTGTTATTTTATGTTTGTGTGTAGCGCATAGGTGTATATAATTTTGTTTCTTTCTTTTCTCATTTGTTTTTTCTTCTGTTCATGAGAAGGTACCACCGCGGCAGCCACTGGAATCACCCTATTATATACAGAGGCACTAACGCTCATTGGAGAGTCCAGTAAGCCGGCATCGTTACCACTGGTTACAGAGCCGCACTAGCAGCAGCAACAACCGTTGACCAACTGACCAGCGAAGAAGAAGGAGAGCAGAACACGCAACTGATAAGGCTAATTTCATGCATAGGTCTAGGGCTTTAATTCGTGAAATTTCTGGGTCTAACACGCGTTTTAAGCCAGGTGTGTGAAGATTTTCGCCAGGTCCAGCAAAGAAGGGAGACAGTTGCGTGGACCTAGGAAGAAGGCGAAAGAGTGGACATTATGCGGAAAATTGCTCGACGGAGGAAGCCTCGGAGTTGAAGGGTAGAATAGAGATTTCTACGAAGACTCTAGAAGATTATGTCCGCGTCTATAAAAGAGAGAAGCATGCACGCTGGAGGGATCTTTTGGGTTGGAGACCTCGCCAACAGCTTGTAGCTTAGTTCACTTTTCTTCACACACTTGGGTTCTTTCATGGGAAATTCAGTGCATACTTTGGGTTCACTTCTAGCTTACACACTTTTCGATCTGGTGGTAACACCGTCCTACTTGAGGGCGAAGAAACAATTTATTTTCTGTTTACGTTTCTGCTGAATTCGCCGAGCTTCGCTGTTCGAGGCTCGGACCTCTTTGTTTTCTGGATATGCTCTGTGTTTATGCAAGTTTCATTTTAGTTTATGCCGAGTGTGTTGATCTTTGTTTGTCGATTATGTTTACTTGAATTCTGAGTTAGATTGTTGGAGTTGATTGTTTTCTAGATTATCGCAGGTTTGTGGTTGGATCTGGGAGAATGGAGTTTATTTGTGGATGAATCGGGTTCTTAACTTGTTGATGTCGTAGGGTTGTCTGTGATTGTTGGGATCTGGAGTTGATTTGAGTAGATCTGTGAGAATTGGAGCTATGGAGTTGATTGTGCTGGGTGTTGAGTTCGGATGTCTTGGATCCGGAGTGGATTAAGCATTCGACGTGAATCTGAGTCGTGTTGGTTTAATTTTATGCCTAGCTTACGTGTTTTCATTTCATTTCGTTCAGTTTATGTAGATCTGATGTACTTCTGATTCGTAGCGAGTTTCCGGCATCCCGATTTCTATATTCTGTTCGAATCTAGGAGTATGCTCTGTTTTCTTCATTTACGTTTCTGAGTTGGATAGGAAATTGCATGAGTTTGTTAGTTGCAGCTTTTACCGTACTTACCTTATTTGAATGTCCTGGTCCCCACTTTTTAATTCTTCCTGCCTAGTCATATTTAGTTAATCATTTACACGGTCTAGCGAGTTATTGTTTCTTTCGGTGTTGATGTCTGATTTTACAAGTATTCTGTTTCTTAGGTCTAGCATTTAAATTCCGTGCCTAGGTCTAGTGGTAGTTGTTATAAACCTCAACCCTTTGCGTGGCAGCAGCCGCTTGTTTCCAGAGTCTCTAAACACTACTCACGAATCCATCTTCGTGGGATCGACCCCACTTCCCTATACTAATTTAATAGTAATTTGGGTTGAGGGATTAATTTTTGAAGGAGAGTCGAGCGTGTCCAACGACAACAACACTCTGTGTTCCTTGGGTTCCTGGACCTAGTGATCCAGTGGATTTAAGAAGCGCGGTGTCTTGACCGAGCACTTGTATTAGTGTTCCCTGTAAGCACACGAAACACACAAGATCCGACTCAGCTCCCACTTCAAATGGCGCCGTTGCCGGGGATGGATGGCGTGCTTAGTGTTAGTGTTCAGAGTCTGTGGTGTAAATAGTTTTGATTTGTTTTCTTTCTCTTTTGTTTGTAGTTTATGAGCAGAGGCTCAGGATCTACCTACTGAAGCAACTCGTCTGGGAGGAAGTACGGCCAGTTTACTCGGCAGGTTAAGGATACAGCCTCTACTGTGACCACCAGATCAGGGTTCACCATAGGAGATCCGTTCCCAAGTGAATTAACTAGCGATGAATCTTGGACGTCGTCAGGACGCGAAGATCCAGAATCCCCACCCGAATCAGAAACAGAGTCAGAAACAGGGGAAGCAGAGGAAATAGTCATGGCGCAGGTAGTAGATCCAGATCCAGAGATCGGTTCTCTCACTGCCCATTTAGATGGAGAACCAGCTCAAGCTATAGTGATGAATCCACGCCAGAGGACTATTGAGATCAAGACAAACGTGCTCGGCATCTTGCCGACGTTCTCTGGGCGTAGAAATGAGTGTCCGTATGAGTTCTTAAATGAATTCAGCAAGTTGTGTGGTATTCAGAAGAGGCCGAATGATGCAACAGAGGAGGATTATCGCCTACGTGCGATTCCGTTTACCTTGAAGGGGGAAGCTAACACGTGGTTATTAAGGTTACCCCCGGATTCTATTCGCACATGGAGGGATTTCAAATTTGAATTCCTAGATTATTTCTTCCCATCCAACAAGAGGAATGCACTGAAGAAAGAAATATTAGAGTGTAAGCAGGATTACGACGAATCCTTGAGTCAGTATTGGTCGAGATTTAAGGGGTTGTTGGATGCATGCCCAAACCACCGAATGATAGAGGCAGAGACCTACTCTCTGTTTTACGAAGGAGCGACTCCTGAGTCAAAGGATTTAATGAATTCCTCGAGCGGGGGGAATTTCACAAGAAAGAGGGGAAGTGAAGGAAGGGAAATTCTGGGAAAATTGATCGACGCTAAGAAGGCGTACGATAACCCTAGGAATGCTGTGAGAAGAGGGTCGGTGCATGCCGTAAGAGAGCAAGAAGATGATAAAGTGGAGGCAAGGATTGATAGGCTCGAGAAGGCTCTTTTGTACGCGATTGAGAAAACGAATCCACTGACTTCACAAGGGAAGGAGAAATCTCCGGGTCCAGGAGATAGTCAAATTCAGCAATATTACGGGACTCAGGAAGGAGATTATCAGGCCCAGGTCAATGCAATGGGTAGTTGGAATCCCGATGGGAGCTGGAATCCAGGAAGACAGAGAGATGCACCTTGGCGGAATCATCTGAATTTCAGATGGACTGACAATGAGCAGAATCAGCCAGTACCACAACAAAGTCAGCAGTTTGCACCTCAGCCCGAAAGGCAAGGTAACTGGTCAGGAAGGAATCAAGAGGGGCAGGGCAGCTGGATCAATCGGAACCAAGGAGACCACTCAAGCTGGGGGAACATAAATCAGAATAATAAAGGGAACTCTTATGTGCCACCGCACCAAAGGAATTTTCAGAATAATTACCAGGGCCAAGGAAATCAATACAACAACTCTTCAGGCGGTCAAGGGAACGCTCGTCAGAATCAAGCGAGTGGACAGACGCTGAGTATAGGGCCAGGGCCCAGTCAACCACAAAAGTCACCAAAGAGTATCGATGATATGGTGCACGACCTCGTCAGTTCTCAGCAACATATGCAAAGCAACATGCAATCGAACAATGACGTAGTGCATAAGCTTCAAGATGCTCAACAGGAGCAAAAGGCAGCCATGGATATGCTGGCTAAACAATTGTCCCAGATAGCCACTGCTTTGAGTGATATGAGAGGAAACGAGGGAAAGATTCCCGCCTCAGTAAGGCCACCAGATAGGGCGAATATAAGTCAGGTTACCTTGAGATCCGGGAAGGCATATGATGGGCCAGTGGTGAGAACGAAGGAAGCGATAAGCCCCAAGGAAGGTAAGGAAGAAGATACTATTCCTAGGTCTTGGGACTTGGAAGGAGAAAGTTCTTTGGTCAAGGATGACCTTAAGATAGGAGATTTGGATAAACCCTTGCCTAAGTCAACTGAGTCATTCTTCCTCGATCCAGAGCCAGTATTTGAGAACGAGGCAGAAAGGGAGGAGACTGGAGAATTCTCAGCTGACAGTTCTACAGGAGTAGGAAAATGATTGAAGCCTTTCCCGAGCTGGGGGGAAGCCAAGAAGAAGAAAGAAGAGCCGGTGGATTTCATGGACATTTTTGGGAAACTAGACATTAATCTACCATTCCTGCAGGCCTTGAAATTGCCGGTGTTTAGCAAGTTCATCAAGGATTATAGTTGGAAAGGCTAGACCCAGTGGGAAAATTTTGATAGGCGAGAATATCTCGGCAGTGATTCAAAAGCGGAGGATGCCTTCAAAATGCAATGATCCAGGTATGTTTACCTTACCCATCTCTATTGGTGACGTGAAAATCGAGCATGCTATGTGTGATTTAGGTGCGTCGATAAATGTGTTACCACTATCTGTATACAAGAGGTTAGTAGGGGTAGGCATGGTGGACACGAAAGTTGTGATCCAATTGGCAGACAGGTCATGCGTTTGTCCTGAAGGTGTGCTTGAGAATGTGATAGTAAAGGTACATGATTTCTTGTACCCAGCTGATTTCCATGTGATAAGGATGAGTGATAATGAGTCTGCAGAGTCTGGCGGAGTACTTCTAGGGAGACCTTTTCTACGGACTGCTAAAACTATCATTGATGTTTTTGACGGTACTATTTGTCTTGATTACAATGGGGAGAAATATACATTCAGCATAGATGAGGCAATGAAAAGACCTCTTGACGTTGAAAATTTGTATGCTATAAATGTTATTAACCCCTTGGTCCAGGAATATCTTGAGACAAAGTTAATGCAGGAACAAATCGAGAATTCTGAGATGGGTCATGCCATTGATAGAGAAGTAGCCAGTTGGTGTCAAACAATGAACACAAATGAGTTATCAGATGAGGAACTAGCGGAAGCAATTCTGGAATTATGTACAAGTCCGGAGCTAGGTAGGTCAAGGAAGACACCTTATGTGGCGAGCATGAACAGTTCTGTTGAGTCTAAGAAAGGAATGACAACAGAAAAAAATCCCTTGCCCCAGGAACAAGATATCCCCAAGAAAGAATTGAAAACACTTCCACCAGGGCTCAAGTATGCTTATCTGGAGGAGAACGAAAACTTCCCGGTGATTATTAACAACAGCTTGACCGAGGGACAAGAAGAGGAACTGCTGAATGTAATTAGGAGAAACAAGAAAGCCATTGGGTGGACGCTCTCTGACTTGGTTGGAATCAGTCCAGATATGTGTATGCATCACATTCGTTTAGAAGAATGAGCAAAGGCCTGTAGGGATCCGCAACGCAAGTTGAATCCGAACATGAGGCAAGAAGTGTTGAAGGAAGTATTGAAGCTGCTATCCCTAGGAATCATATATTCCATACCAGACAGTGAATGGGTTAGTCCCGTACATATGGTACCAAAGAAGTCAGGAATACAGGTAGTTAAGAACGATAAAAATGAGTTGGTTCCCACTCGACTTGTTACTGGGTGGAGGATGTGTATTGACTACCGGAAGCTGAACGAGGCTACTAAGAAAGATCACTTCCCGCTACCTTTCGTTGATCAGATGTTGGAGAGGCTGGCAGGTAAGCAATATTTCTGTTTCCTGGACGGATATAGTGGATATTTTCAAATCTATGTGGATCCCGAGGATCAAGAGAAGACAACTTTCACGTGTCCCTTTGGAACTTACGCTTATAGGAGGATGCCGTTTGGTCTCTGCAATGCGCCAGGGACTTTCCAGCGGTGTATGATGAGTATTTTCTCGGATCTCCTAGAGGATTGCATCGAGATTTTTATGGACGACTTCACTGTGTACGGGAATTCATTTGACTCGTGTTTGGCGAGTTTGGATATAGTGCTGAGGAGGTGCCAGGAAAAGCATTTGGTTTTGAATTTCGAGAAATGCCACTTTATGGTCCCTGAAGGAATTGTCCTAGGGCATATGGTATCGGAAAGAGGCATACAGGTAGATCAAACAAAAATCGATGTCATCTCGAAACTGCCTTACCCAATGAATCAGAAAGAGGTGAGAGGATTCCTAGGGCATGCAGGATTTTATAGGAGGTTTATAAAGGATTTCGCAAAGATTGCTCAACCACTCACTCACTTATTGCATAACGATGTGGAGTTTGAGTTCGATGAGGAGTGCAAAAGGGCTTTTCAGTTGTTGAAAGATAGACTAGTATCTGCCCCCATTATTAGAGCGCCCAACTGGAATCTACCCTTTGAAATTATGTGTGACGCAAGCGACTATGCCGTGGGAGCAGTGCTAGGTCAAAGAATTGATGGAAAAAGCTATGTGATCTTTTATGCATCCAAAACACTGAATCAAGCTCAGAAGAATTATGACACCACCGAAAAAGAAATGCTGGCGGTGGTATACTCATTTGAGAAGTTTCGCCCGTATTTACTGGGGTCGAAGGTGATCGTTTTCACGGACCATGCAGCTATTAAGTACTTGCTGGCAAAGAAGGAGTCTAAACCAAGATTAATCCGTTGGGTATTACTTTTACAAGAATTCGATTGGGAAGTTAAGGATAAGAAAGGAACTGAGAACAAGGTGGCTGACCACCTAAGTCGTATCTTTCAAGGAGAGACCGAGGAAGCAATTCCAGATGCATTCCCCGAGGAGCATTTGTATTATCTGGAAGAACTCCCTAGACCCATCAATTGGGAAAAGCTCATGGCATTAATAGGTCCAGGGGATGACGAGAAAGGGAAATGTTTTTCAATTGGGAACCGTGTTCTCTTTTCATTTTCCCTTATTCACTCTCTCTCTACATCCAGAATTCCTCAAACTTCTCTCTAGGTTTTCTTTCTCTAACCCTAATCAAAGAAATTTCTGTCCTAGTTTTTGTCAAGATTTTCTACAGATTTCTTCATGGATAACAAGCCGAGTACCGGAAACACTTCAGGATCCGCCGATTCAAGTGCGGCGGCGTTTATGGCAGATATACTACAAAAATTTGGGGGACCAGAAAAGGCGATGGAGGCATTTGACATGTTCGCGGCGATAATGGGGAAATCTACACCAGCCGTTTCTACATCTGCCGTATCACAACCGGGAACTTCAGGGGTTTCAACACCCAAACCGGTGGCTGCCGCAGAACCCACCACCGCTGTACCAGAAGAAGCCGTCACTGTTCAAGAACCAACCACCGCAGAATCTCGCGAAGAAGAAGCAGATCTGACCGCGGGGTTGGAGTTGTTGGCCGTAAGTGAGCCTAGGTTCGGTTCTGTCACTGAGAAGGTAAATCCTGTGTTTGTCGCCGTGGATTTTGTTGAGAGAGACACCCTGCCTGAATCTGTGGGGGTGGGTCTTTCTACTGTTACTGATAGCCATACACAGGGGGAAACCCTTGTTGTGAAGGAGTTTACAGAGGGGGAAAACCTTGTTTTGGAGGAGTTGGTTGAAGGGGAAACCCCTGTTGTTGGTTGCGATGTTCCAACGGGCGGCGAAGCCCTAACTTCTGAAAGACAATCGGCGGGGGAAACCCCAGAAGTGGTTGAGGGCACCGAAGCCTAATTTGTTACGGGAAGTCCGGGTGGGGTAGAGACCTCTATTTACATCGAGGGGGCAACCCCATTGATTGGGAAGGAAGACGACCTCGCGTCTGGCAAGGCACAGGAACCCGTCGACGACGGGATGACTCTAATGGTGGATCTGACTGATGTCCCCGATGGGACCGATTCACCGGTAAACGCAAGGGAAGCAAGGAGGCAGGCTCGTCGGAGTCTGCATGATGAGATAGACGAAACCGTCCAGCAGACGGAGGAGGACATGCTGGGTCGAGGGGCCGCAGCACCTGAGCAGACAGATTTTCCCAGACCTGACGATGGGGAGAGCGACGAGGAGGAGCGCAGACGCACGGTCGAGAGGAAGAGGAAGGGAAAGCAGATCGCTCCTTCCTCGACCAAGAAAGCAAGAGGGAAGTCCGCCGACCATTCTCCCTCTCCACCTGCTAAAATATCGTCTGATGCCGAGTCGGAAAGCCCTAATGAGTCCAGTGACTCCGAGGAAGAACAAGGAGTGGAGCTCAATTTTGAGCCGAAAGAAATCTGGATAACTAAGGAACTGCTGAATGCGATGGGGAAGTTTGATGACCCAAAACGTACAGCGATATATGCGGAGAAGAGTACCGTGGGGAAACATGCCAAATCGGGAAAGATGTACGATTCAGCAGAGCTTAAGGGGATCTCAAGCAATAACGAGTTTCAGGGGTATATAGAGGCAATCGGCTTTGACTGGTTGCTAAAGCATAGCACCCTTGAGGTTCCGATAGACGTGGCATGGGAATTTTTCTCGACTTTCCTGTTTAAATCCACCACCGACTTGGATGCCGATTCCATTAACTTCAGGCTCTTCAATGAAGAGCATGTGATGAGTATCAGGGAGTGGACTCTACGGATGGGTCTACTAACGCGTACGGAAGATGACGAAGGTTTATGGAATGAGAGAATGGTTGGTCCACCAAAACTCACGCCAGGTTTCAAAGCGCAGAGCGCATGGGAGTTCTTGACTCATCCGAGGGTGGGTCAATTTAAAACTAGTTGTTCTAAGGCTCACCACATCGAAGACAGGGTTCTGAGGTTCGCCCAAACCTTCATTAGCTACAACCTGATGGGCACAGCCAACACCGCCTTGACAACCGCCGACTTATACTTTACCTGGTGCATGGCCACGGGTGTACGTGTTCATTTGGGCTACTGGTTAGCTCAAGCCTGCCACCAAGTAACTGCCAATCCCTCCCGGCATCTATACACATGCCACCTTCTGGGAGCTTATCTGCAGCGCAATGTGATTATGAAGATCCACAAGGCTTGCCGGGAGGTGAAGATGTGTCTACTCCCCGAGGTTTTCAATATGGAGTACTTCTTCAACAAGGGGCTGCTAATCATGCACAAGAGGGATGTCTATTTTTACGAAGTTGGTAAATCGGAGGCCCAGATCAAACAGGAACAAGAGGTGGCAGGTGTGAAGGACGTTGCTGATGCAGGTGATGCCAGGAAGCCAGTTGTGGAGGTGGATGCAATGAGAAAGGAAGTCAGTTGGATGAGATCCGAGATTCAAAAAGTGATGGAAGGGATTGTGGCCCTGCGGGGTAAAGGAAAAGACAGTGGTGAAGCTGAGAGAGTAAGGAAGGAAGTTGCCGGAGTACAAACGGGAATGGTAGAAATGAGATCGGAGGTTCAGACGGTTAGGGAGGAAATGGTGGCCCTCAAGGGGCGCGTTTCTGATCTGGTGGCAATGTCGTCCCGATGCACTGAGAAGATGACGGAGGGTGTCGCGTTAATAATGGCAATGATGAAGTGGTTGCGCGAGAAATTCCCGGACGCACCAATATTACTTCCTGGACCTAGTGGCGGACCCAGGGCGCCAAGTCCAGGAGATCTATCTATCCGGAAGCAGCCACAAGTCACCAAGCCTCTAATCACTTCGTCCTCTACTAGACCCATGACCTTGAAGAAGACCGTACCCGGACGGACTGACGAGAGGAAAGAGAAGCCGGAATCACCGGCAAGAAAGAAAGCTAAAGTGACCCAACAGGCTGTGCCGCCCAAGTCTGGCTCCCGAGGGGGCCAGACCCCGAATTAATTTCCCCCAATTAACTTTTACTTTTCGTCTTTTATTGCTTTCTGTTTCTGCTTTTGTTTGTTTTAATGTTCTGTGCCAGCATGCTTGCTCTGTACATATGTGTTGCTACTTTCCACACTTAGCCCAATTTCTGGTCTAAGTGTGAGAAGGGGTTGAGCTGTTTTGCATGTTTGGTTTTGGTTGTTGTGCTTTCTTCCACTTAGCCCGGTGTACGGTCTAAGTATGAGAAGTTTGTTTGTTTTGGCACGTTGTTTATTTGTTTGGTTTTCTGTTTTACATGTTTGTACTTCCCTATTCACCCCCCTTCACTAGGATGGCTTGGGGACAAGCTTGAGTGAAGTGGGAGGGGGAGGAATAGGTGCAGTCTGTGACTGTAAGTCTTATAGTTTTTTTAGGTCTTGTCTGTGTGTTACGTGTTGCATGAGCTAGTGGATACAATAAGGCAGAAATATTCCCTTAATGAGAGCGATTGAAGATAGGATACACGTCAACTTTGATGCCCTCTTCCTTAATAAACTAAAAGCGGTTTGGATGAAGTGAGGACGATAGAGGATATCTTAGATAACCTAGTTGTGCAGCCTTACTATAAAGTGAGTTATAAGCCTAAACACTTTGAGCTAACTTGTAAAAAATGGGCAGCCACTTGATGCTTAGGGAGTAGAGTATAAAGGAGAAAAAATGGGTTATGAAGGAATAAGCTGGACAAAGTCCAGAGCTGGTGGTATAAGCTGGACGAAGTCCAGGAAAAGGAGGTATAAGCTGGACGAAGTCCAGGGAAAAAAAAAGGAGGTATAAGCTGGACGAAGTCCAGGGGGAAAATAAAAGAAGAGAAAAAGGAGCTTAATTATCTAAGGGCAGGAAGTAAAAATTACCTGACCTAGGAAATATTTGCCTTACCCAGAAAAGAGGGGAGATAATAAAAAGGGGAAACTCTCATAACCCAACGCATCAGTGGTGTAACTTTAACCTTGGAGTGTTTTTGGTCCTAACATCCCTGGTGAGGAATGAGTGATCAAGCGAACCTAACCGCTAGGAAATCCATAGGTTTCTTGACAAACTGGCGAACCGTTTGGGTTGACAAAGGAAGAAGGAGGATTTGGAGACTGTAGACGATCGAAGAAGACTTAAGCTTGTGGGGACAGTCGCCTAAAAGTTGAAGCTAGTGCATGTTTATGTGTTGTGTTTTGTATTCTTTGTGTGTTATTTTCTTTTCTGAGTCTGTTAGTTTTCTAGGCCTAGGTTTTTGTTTTTATTAAATCTTGTTTGTAGGATCGTTCTTGGGAACCGTGCATTGAAATTCGCCTTATTTCATTTTCTTGTCTTTCATACTTGAGGACGAGCATGGTTTAAGTGTGAGCAGTTTGATAAGGCTAATTTCATGCATAGGTCTAGGGCTTTAATTCGTGAAATTTCTGGGTCTAACACGCGTTTTAAGCCAGGTGTGTGAAGATTTTCGCCAGGTCCAGCAAAGAAGGGAGACAGTTGCGTGGACCTAGGAAGAAGGCGAAAGAGTGGACATTATGCGAAAAATTGCTCGACGGAGGAAGCCTCGGAGTTGAAGGGTAGAATAGAGATTTCTACGAAGACTCTAGAAGGTTATGTCCGCGTCTATAAAAGAGAGAAGCATGCACGCTGGAGGGATCTTCTGGGTTGGAGACCTCGCCAACAGCTTGTATCTTAGTTCACTTTTCTTCACACACTTGGGTTCTTTCGTGGGAAATTCAGGGCATACTTGGGGTTCACTTCTAGCTTACACACTTTTCGATCTGGTGGTAACACCGTCCTACTTGAGGGCGAAGAAACAATTTATTTTCTGTTTACGTTTCTGCTGAATTCGTCGAGCTTCGCTGTTCGAGGCTCGGACCTCTTTGTTTTCTGGATATTCTCTGTGTTTATGCAAGTTTCGTTTTAGTTTATGCCGACTGTGTTGATCTTTGTTTGTCGATTATGTTTACTTGAATTCTGAGTTGGATTGTTGGAGTTGGTTGTTTTCTAGATTATCACAGGTTTGTGGTTGGATCTGGGAGAATGGAGTTTGTTTGTGGATGAATCGGGTTCTTAACTTGTTGATGTCGTAGGGTTGTCTGTGATTGTTGGGATCTGGAGTTGATTTGAGTAGATCTGTGAGAATCAGAGCTATGGAGTTGATTGTGCTGGGTGTTGAGTTCGGATGTCTTGGATCCGGAGTGGATTAAGCATTCGACGTGAATCTGAGTCGTGTTGGTTTAATTTTATGCCTAGCTTACGTGTTTTGGTTTCATTTCGTTCAGTTTATGTAGATCTGATGTACTTCCGGTTCGTAGCGAGTTTCCGGCGTCCCGATTTCTATATTCTGTTCGAATCTAGGAGTATGCTCTGTTTTCTTCATTTACGTTTCTGAGTTGGATAGGAAATTGCATGAGTTTGTTAGTTGCAGCTTTTACCGTACTTACCTTATTTGAATGTCCTGGTCCCCACTTTTTAATTCTTCCTGCCTAGTCATATTTAGTTAATCATTTACACGGTCTAGCGAGTTATTGTTTCTTTCGGTGTTGATGTCTGATTTTACAAGTATTCTGTTTCTTAGGTCTAGCATTTAAATTCCGTGCCTAGGTCTAGTGGTAGTTGTTATAAACCTCAACCCTTTGCGTGGCAGCAGCCGCTTGTTTCCAGAGTCTCTAAACACTACTCACGAATCCATCTTCGTGGGATCGACCCCACTTCCCTATACTAATTTAATAGTAATTTGGGTTGAGGGATTAATTTTTGAAGGAGAGTCGAGCGTGTCCAACGACAACAACACTCTGTGTTCCTTGGGTTCCTGGACCTAGTGATCCAGTGGATTTAAGAAGCGCGGTGTCTTGACCGAGCACTTGTATTAGTGTTCCCTGTAAGCACACGAAACACACACGATCCGACTCAGCTCCTACTTTAAATGGCGCCATTCAACCAAGCAAAAAACATCTTGGAGAGGCTCATCGAGGCTAAGCGGTCGTACGAGACATCCCTTGGCCAGTATAGAAGGAGTGCGGTGCACTCAGCCGAGGCGCGCAATGACGAAAAATTAGAGGCTCGATTTGAGCAGATGGAGAAGAAGCTGCTTGAGGCAGTAGAAAAATCCAAAGCACCTCCACCCCCTGCACCAACAGAGACGCAGTATGCACCGCCACCGCCTCCGCCAGAAAAGCATCACTACTACTATTGCGAATTCCCCCCTGAGGTGGAGCCGCAAGCCCAAGTGAATGCCATTGGCCACTGGAACGCAAATGGCAACTGGATTCAGGGGAAGCAGAAAGACGCACCATGGAGAGACCACCCCAATTTTAGGTGGACTGATTAGAGTCAAAGCCAACTACCTCAACCCTCAACACAGCAGATGCAACCCTCTGAAGGGCAGTCCAACTGGCCTGCTCGGATCCAGGATAGACCAAACGCTGGAGGGAACAGAATGCAGGGAAATCAGGCAGGATGGTCAAATGGACCTCAAGGAAATTGGTCCAGTAGAGGACAGCCCAACTGGTCAAGCCAACAACAGGAAGGAAATTGGGGTTACCAACACCAAGACCCTCAGCCAAGTAGCCAAGGAAGACAGCCAAATAATCAAGTGGTAAATTATGTCCCACCGTACCAAAGAGGAAACCAGTATTTCCAAGGGAACCAACAGAATCATTTTCCCCAGAACCAGTCAGAACAGTATGGAGCTTCCGGCTACTATCAACAAAGCTATGGAGGAGGTTGTTTTAATCAGAGGTATAACAAACAACAAAATGAAGGTCCAGGAGATATGATGATCCCACATCAGCCCCATGATGCAATGCGAGAAATACAAGAAGCCCAGAGAGAACAGAGGGCTGCACTAGATATGCTTTCAAAGCAGTTATCTCAGGTCGCCATGTCACTGGGCGAGCTGAGGGGAAATGAAGGAAAAATTCCGGCTACAGTGCAGCCACCACCTGGGCGAGAGAATGTCAATGCAGTATCTCTAAAATCAAAAAAAAATTATCAAAGCCCATCTGTAAGTTCTCCAGCACCCACAAACGGACCCAATCATGAAGAAGGCCATGAGTCCAGCGCGTTTGATCAAGTCACAAAGGAAGGACATTCTAGTGCCCTTGAACAAGTCACTGAGAAAGGAAGGATGGTCGAAGCAGAAAATGTAGCCGTGGTGATCCAACCTAGTGATCTTCCACCAAAGAAGACCGACCCAGGGGTGTTCACACTCTCAATTTCCATCAGAGACGTTCAAATGGAGCACGCAATGTGCGACCTAGAGGCTTCCATCAATATTATGCCGTATTCTATATACGAGAGGCTGGGAGAAGCTAAGCTCGTTAAAACCGGTATGATGTTACAGCTAGCAGACGGGTCTTGCATTCACCCAGAGGGAATTCTGGAAGATGAAATCATCAAAGCCAACAAAATCAAGTACCCCGCCGACTTCTTCGTCATGAAGATGACAGAGCCAGGAGCAGAGGAGTCTACCGTTGTCCTTTTGGGAAGGCCATTCCTATCTACAGCCAGCACAGTCATCGACGTCCGCCATGGGACGATGAACCTGGGTTTTAATGGAGAACAACTTACATTCGACATTGATAAAGCTGTGAGAAAGCCACAGGACAGTGAGAGCATACAATCGGTAGATACTGTCAGACCTTGGGAGCAAAAGTATCTAGGAAAGAAACTCTTCAAAAAACCGACCACTTACTCCATTGAAGACGAACAACTTAAGAATGAAGCAACTGAATGGTTCGATGCAACGATAACTGGGGAAATGGATGATCAAGCCATTGAAAGGGCAATTATGGATTTCTGTAAGCCACCACGACCAGCTGAGTCGAAAGAGATCACTCAACCGGCAAGGGTCGAAAAACCACCTTACCAAGCCGCCCCATTGAGAAGAATGTTGAAGGGAAATCCCTCGCCTACAAAGCAACTATTGTCTTTACCTGCATCGCCAGTTATCCTCAAGAGCCTGTCCAATCACACGTACCAAGAACCAGTCAAACCAAATCTGTAAGGACAGGGAGGACAATCGATGGAAGATCTGAGGCTGGGTCAAGAGGTGGTCAAGTGGAAAACAGCAGACTTGATAGAGATTAACCCAGATCTATGGGTGGACAATGCAGACTCGACCGCGCTTTGAGAAAGGAAGAGCTCAAAGTGGGGCAGAAAGAACTACTCTTCCAGTGTCAACTCAAACTGATACCCAGGAGGCGGAATTCAAAATGGGCAGACCCTCGTACCATCATGACAATACACACACAGGAGGCAAACACACTCCCAGGAGACACCCCCCCAATTCGTTCTCCTTCGTGGTAAAGAGTCATCGGGTTGAGCCCTACAAAGACAAGACCAAAGCAGGCACAGTGGAAGAAATTCCACTGACCCTGCCTAATCTTATCTAGTAAGCATGTAAAAGGAGTGATCGGGTACTCATGGGTAGTCTGCTTGATCAAGCAACAAATTCTTAATCTATTAAACTGATCAAGTGACATCCCAGGGGAACTCGGTCAAGTCCTTTGTAGTTAGTGTAAATAATTTTTCGTGTGTTAGTTTTTAATTCTTAGAAAATTAAAAGTCGGAAGTAAGGATGAAAGCAGATCAAGTGGAACTATTTGAGTTATTATCTGGAATTAATTGTCCACTTGATCAGTACAATTCAAATTTAATTGGTGGTACAGTACTTTCGTTGATCAGGGCAGGTGATGAAAGGACGTGCGCAGTGACTGAAAGGGTGTCACGAAGCGCCAACTGCCGCATTGGACAGAATGTCCTGGAGAGAGGAAGGAAGCGTATCAGAGAAGCTAAGCCAGCTGGCTTTCTGAAAAGGCGCGTTTGTACATGAAAAGTCGCAAGGATCTGAACAGCTGCAGGGATCTCAACAGACGAGAATCCTAATAACAACGATATCATTATAAAAGGAAGATTTCAGATTCGTATACCACTTTCACCCAAGCCGCCACAGTACATTCCTTTTGCTCTTATCTAAATTCTCCCAAGATCAAAACCTTTGCCCAAGTTATCATCCTCTTCACCAAGATCTATCACCAGTACCAGTAAGAATGTTGATCGAGCAAATTCCAATTTCATCCTCATCTTCAGATGCCGGCGCCGAGAGTGGCGACCGGGAAACCTCGTTCCAGGCCCAAGTTGAAAACCCCAGCCCATCCTCTCAACTTCCACCACAAATCAGCGCCGCCGCTCCACCTCCCGCTGTGGACGAAGAGACCTTACGGCGCCTCAATAAAATCCTCCGAAGTATACCCTCCGAGATGGACAATGCGGCCTATGCCGCACTTAAAGCTAAACTTGGGATTTCCCGGTCTAAAGAGCCTGCTTCGTCTTCTAAAACAAAAATCCCACCTAGCTCTCCTACATCACCTCCACCTCTTCCCATCCAACCTCCACCATCCCATTTAGCCCAACATTCGCCTCATTCCCCAACATCTACCCCTATCCAGTAGGTGGATTACGACGGGGAAGCCTCTGACGAGGAAGGCTGGAGGGAAGATTATGGGCAACCATTTGCTATCCCATCGCCAACAAACGATGGCGGCTCCACTTCGATCCATGAGCCGCATTTGACTGAAGGCGGCAAAATCAACGATGACGAAGAGGAGGACCTCCACCCGTTGTTCGACTATAGGGAAGCCGAGAAGGAGGAGGAGCCACCACGCCGTCAGACAAGCCGTATGACAACGGACCGGCTCCTGGAGGAAGCTGAAACCCTGAAAACCCGCGGAGAGGAGGATCGGTGGTACAGAGACCCCGCACAGTAAGACGACTGGTTGATGAAGAGGGGCCAGAGGAGCCGGAAAGCCAAGAGGCCGTTGAGGAAAAGGAAGCTGAGGAGGACAGCCGTCAGAGGATAAGCTGAAGAGAAGTCGTCCCGCCAACGAGGGGGTCGTCGTTACAGATGCTTCCGAACCCGCCTCCCCACTGCTGAGAGAGAGAGATGAGGGCAGTGACACGGAGGAACAGGAGCTGCGCTGGACCCGAACATCCAGGAGGCAGCAAGGAAGGCCTGTAACATCTCCTCCCCCCATCTACTCCCCTCAGCATGTGGCCTTAACCCCAACTATGCTCAAACAGATGTTGGAATTTGACAATCCCAAATGGTAGGAGGAGGTTCACCAAAGGGTGACCTCTCAGAAGAGGTTGAAGGCGAGGAAGATGCTACACCAACCGTCCCTGGAGAAGATCGAGATGAAAGAGAGGTTTGCTGCCTACATTGCCGGCATCGGATTTGAATGGTTGCTAGAAGTCGATGAGACCCCTGTGCTGGAGGACCTGGCTAAAGAGTTTTTCACATCATTCCGATTCACCGGAAGCTCAGACCTGAACGACAGAAGTGTCTCCTCTAGGGTCTTTGGCCAGGACCAACTGATGAGCCTCAATGAATTCTCCATCCGGATGGGCCTCTACATAGAAAGCCAGGTGGCTAATGGAGTTTGGGTTGGGCGTGATATCGGTTTCCCTCAGAGGAAACCCGAGTTCGATCAGCAGGCCGTCTGGAAGGCCATATGCAATGGGCGTGCCCCTACCTTTACAGCTTCTGAATCCAGAGGTCATCACATTGTTGATCCTGCCCTCCGCCTAGCCCAGATCTACCTAGCCTGTAATCTCCTTGGACAAGCCAATACGCTGTCAATCATTACCATGTCCGAACTCTACTTTATGTGGAGTATGAGAGAGCAGAGGAAGGTCCATCTGGGATTCTAGTTGGCCTACTCCATAAATCAAATTGCTACCCGCGTTGCCCGCCATCTTAACGTCTGCCACCTCCTCGGAGCATATTTGAGGAGAAACTGGATTCTTGAGTGTGCCGGACGTCCCATCCTTGGCCCCAGTCCTGAAATGTTTGACCTTGATTTCTTTGTTAGAACTCAGGTACTGGAGAAGACGCAAGGAGGGGGTTATCAATTTTATGCAGCCGGTCGGCGGGAGCAACAGAGGAGCCAACCCAGAAGGAGAACGAGGCCGGAGGAGACCTCAGCAACCCTTGCCGACGAAGAAAACGAGGATACACATCAGGCGACCACTCCGAGGATGGAGCGAGTGGAGGATGCAAGTACTGATGACGCATGGAAGCTCCGAATGGAGCAGACGTTGATGCAGCTGGTGGAGAATTCAAATACTCAACTGGTCCTGTTGGCCAGGTTGCTGGGAACCACCCACGACCAGACCCCTGCCAGGCAACCACCACCTCCCTCTACAAGCTCTCCCCCAACCCAGCGCCCATCGTCCTCCCGGCCACCCTCAGCATCCCCCAGTCAACCTCCCAGGAAGCAGTACAACCCCCCGATCTCTACTCATTTCAAGTTTCAAAACAATTTATTTTTATTTGTTTTTGGTATGTATAACTGATATTCTACTCCACCTCACACTTAGCCATGTGTTGGGTCTAAGTGTGAGAAGTTATACATGTTCGTTTCGCTATGTTTGGCCTACGTGTTTTGTTTGTTGTTCTTCTGTTTTGATAGGCATGTTTGATTGTTGGCACTGTCTCACACTTAGCCTAGTGTCTGGTCTAAGTGTGAGAAGTTTTCCTTGGTTTTTTTGTGCCGTTGCCTGTACCTAACCCTTTTTCCACTGCATCCAGTCCCTCGAGGACGAGTTCATATGCAGTGGGAGGGGGGAGGGTTAGTTCCAGAAAAAAAAAGTCATACATGTCAAAATTTTTTAAAATAAAAAATATCAGATAGTAATAAATAGGCAATATGCATGAAATCTGGTAAGTGGAAGATTTGATTACTTTGGGAAGAGTTAGAGAAAGAAATCAGTATGTTTATATGTAGAAACTTGATTGCAAAAACTTGATCAGTTTGAACGACGCAAGTATGATGGAAATGCTCAGTTTTTAAACTTACTGTGAAGCCTCTCTATATGTGAGTTATAAGTCAAAGTAGAACACTTTCTACTATCTTTACAAGGAAAAATTTTACGAGAGGCTGAAATTTTTATATTTAAATGAAAATTACACAAGTAGTAAGGACTAAATGCATTAGGACTTAACCAATTTGAACCTCTTCTTCTTTCGCTCCACGAACCCGCCTCGTTAAGCAAGGCACCCCTTAGTTAACCAAATTGAGCCCATACACTTTGACCCTTTTTTTTGAAACCAGATCCCATATCCATACACTTTTTCTTTTTCAAACACGTGAGGAAAAGAGGTCAAGAGATGAGTCATTTCAAAGTAGGGGTAGTACGATAGAAAGTAAAAATAAAAGGGTAGCTAGGTTGAGCGAGTTAGTCAATCAGGTTGATCAAGTCAGATATCAAGTAAAAAAAAAGTGTTGTTATCGAGAAAAGTTTGAGAAAAAGAGGGCAGGAAAAGTTGTAACCTGACCCGATAAGTCAGAAGTTAGAAAAATTAGCCAAAAGTTCAAGGTTAGAAGTCGCCACTTGGCCAAGTAAGATATCTAGTGGCGAAATAAATAGTTCAAATCTTTGGTTTCTTGACTCACGTGCTTTTCTTTTTACAGTTTATATTTTTAAACTTAGAACCCCTAGGACCCTACCTTGATACACCACTACCCTTAAGCCTCATTACACCTGAAACAAAGACCTTAAGGAACTATCTTCTGCAATCCGATTCGAGATATTAAATTTGTGGCAATACCGAGTGAACAGTCTTAACATCTCTGGTAAGAAATGAATGACTGAGTGAATCTAATAATAGTTTTTAAATTGAGCAATCTTGACGAACTGACACCTTGATCAAGTAAAAGCAAAAAGGAAGAAACATAAGCTGCTGGCAAATGGATTGACCTCGACCTCGGGTATGATTGTTGGAAATTTATTCGATCTAATGCATCTATGTGAATATGTGTTTTTATTTCGAGTCTTGTTTTCTTTTTCGTTTTCTTTTAATTTCTTGAAATGAGTAAATCATGCCTGAAATTTGCCTTATCTTTTTCTTTTCTTTTTCTTTATACTTGGGGACAAGTACGTTTTAAGTGTGAGCAGTTTGATAAGGCTCATTTCATGCATCGGTTTAGGGGAAAAATGTACGCTACTTGATCGGTTTATCGTGCAAAGCAAGTGTTAAATGTGCAGGAATGCCACTTGACCAAGGCAACAAGGCCAAACTGATCAAGCAAGTACAATAGGCGAAAAGAGGCCAGAAATCAGCGGAGTTGATCAGAGGGAGTGACCAAGCAGGCAAGGAGGGGACCATAGGCTTCCAGAAGAAGGACACGCGAGGCAATGAATTGGATGGTGCGCATCATTCTGTTAGCAAGGACAACGTTCTAGAAGGGGACACGTGCTGATATATGAGACGCAAGGACGGAGCTGAGTCATGAATCTGTTACTGAAAAACGTCGTCATTCTAGAAGGAGATCACGTAGCAATCGATGTGACGCTTACACTCAACGTGAGCGAATATTCCCTGCCAAGATCGTTATCCAGCTGGAGGTCGTGTCGAGCCTATAAATAGAGGATGTGCCACCACATTCAAGGGAAATCCGATCATTGACTTTCCGTCTTTAGTTTAGTTTAGCTTAGCTCTCTAGTTTAGTTCAGTTCTCTAGATAGCTTAGATAAAGTAAAGCTTAGTTAGAAAGGGTGATCGAAGGAGCGCTGCAGAATACTTGATATCTGTCGGTGTATTCTTAAGTTTCCCACCGAGGATCTCCTCGGTTTTACTTGCTTTCGTATTTTTTGAAGTGTTAGCTTAGTTTAAATTTCACGCCGTACTGTTCTGAGTTTTAGCTTTAATCAAAGTTGCTTTCGTTTTCATCGTGGTGTTTACTGTTTACGTAGTTAATTTTCATTCCAGTCTGAAATTCACTTGACCCAGTAGTTAAAATTTCCTTGATCAAGTTAGTAAGTTAAATTCTGTCTAGTGTAAAATCAGTAGTTAAAAACTCCCAGAGTTAAAGCGTGGCAGCAGCCAATCCCCTGTTCACTACTCACATACTCGATACACTAGCTTCTCTGTGGGATCGACCCCGAACTTGCCGCTTTACTGTTAAAGTAGTGCAAAATTGGGAGTTTATAAATTACTTTAATGGGAAACGAGTGAGAGCGAGAATACATTGATCAAGTGGCAACGACATTTGTTAACTGATCTAACCAGTTCGGTTATCTTCCATATAACTTGATCTATACTCTATTCGCGCCCATTCTCGAGGCCCATCCAACGACTTCCCTGGATTGTCTGAAATATTTCTATCAGGGCGTCATTGAAATATTCCGTGATCAGTATCTTCGAGAAGCATGGGTTCCCCAGGATATTGGGCAGCATAGATTGTATGCATTGGGAGTGGAAGAACTGCCCCGCTGCCTGGAAAGGGTTCTACACGACCAGCTACAAGGGAAAGAATCCTACGATGATCCTCGAGGTCGTAGCTGATTACCAGCTGTGGATTTGGCATACATATTTTGGGGTAGCAGAGTCGAACAACGACCTCAACGTCCTCAACTCGTCGCCCCTTTTCAACGAGCAGTGCCAGGGCGTCGGTCCGGCCATCAGTTTTATCGCCAACGGGAACCAGGATGATATGGGCTACTACTTGGCGGATGGGATATACCCTAGGTGGCCCGTCTTTGTGAAGACGATCAGATGCGCATCAGATGAGAGGAAGGCCTACTTTGCGGAATGGTAAAAGTCGGCGCGCAAGGACGTGGAACGCGCATTTGGTGTGCTCCAGTCTCGATGGACTGCAATTAGGGGTCCAACGCGTTTGTGGCATGTCGACTGCATTGATGATATAATGTACGCCTGTATTATCCTACACAACATGATTGTCGAAGATGAAGGTGTACAACTGACTAGTTGGGCCAATGACGATGCTAATGAAGCCGGCCCAAGCCACGGCGTGGCAACCCCCCAACGTACGAAGGGGGGTACCTCATGATGAAGTCGGCCGCCTCAAGGCACATGCCGACATGCGCCAAGTGGATGGTCATATTCGACTCCAAAAGGATTTAATTGAAGAGTTGTGGGCGCGGAGGACTGCACGTCGTTAGATTTTTTTTAATTAATGTACTTTTTTTTAATTTAAATATTATTATTGAATTTTCCCGTATCTGTGTCGTAAATTTAATTCAATATTTTGTGTGATTGTTAATTATTTATTTTTTATAATTTTGTTTATTGTGGCAAGCCTATTGCTAGCCTATTGCTTGTCCAGTTGCTTGTCCTGATGATGTGGCAGGAGGAGTTTTTAGTGCTGATGATGTGGCAGGGGGAGTTGTGGCTAGCCTATGGCTAGCCTAAAACCATTGGAGATGCTCTTATGCTAAAAACAAAAGAAAAAGAGGAAACGAAAACCTTCGGGGTTTAGGGTAAGCTCAATCTCAAAATCTCCAATGGCAGTTGTTGTCGCATTCCTGCTAGCCAAAACGACACCTCGCTCCCTCGTCAACTCTCCCATACCATGTCGCTTAGCTAATTATCTCCCCGTAATTTTCAATTCTTTCCTTTCTCAGGGAAGCAATTTCCCTTCCAGAATCGATCACTCAGAACTTAAACTCTTCCGTCGCCGCCGCTCTCAATCTCGACAACCGTGTCCCCGCCATCGGTTTCCTTGGCTCTGGAAAGGTGCGTTATCAACTCTTTAGGCGTGCGTATTTCCGATGCGACCCCTCTCTCTCTCTGTGTTAGTGTAATTCTGTTTGAAAGGAGAAATGTTTTTCTATTGAAGTTTTTGGAATTATAGCTATTGGAATGAGGAATCAATTAATTAGAGAACAAGGAATAAGAGATGAAGTTATGGCAAGAATAATGAAGGAAATCAATTAAAGATTATGGAAAATCAAATCAAGAAGATATTTATGGAATTAGAATATATTTTCCATGTATAGCTAGAATTAGAGCCTATAAAAGGTGGTTTAACCATGGAGATAATTAATTCAAGTCTAATACAACTTAGTCGATAAAGCTTTTAGCGTCTTTTACTTTCTGCAATAGTCTTTTATTTTCCGCATTTTACTTTTCAACAAGGTATCAGAGCAGGTTCGATGTAGCACCCCGGAAAATTTTGACTTTTTTTTATGTTATTATTATTTTTATTTGATGGCTTATTTTCGTTTTATTAATGTGGATGTTGATTTGGAAATGCATTTTTGGAAATTGATTTCTATGTGGTGGTGTTAACGATGTGAAATTAATGGTTGAGAGTTATGTGGAATGATATGATATGTTTTCCAATGGGGGGATTTAATTAAATAGGATCATGCATATTTGTGCCAGCCACTTTATTCGAATTCTTTTCGGCCTTTCTATTTATTGGAAGTAATATCTTCTTTCTTGGATTTAATTAATTGTTTTGGGATATTTATCCAAATTAAATCCAAAACCAAAATATTCCTAATTTATTCTCCATGATTTTCGACCTTTGCCACATTCCTTGGAATTTTCGAATTTCTCTTATAATTGGGAGAATAAATTACTTTGTAGATTTAATTGGTACTTTGATTCCTTCCATCTTTAAGACCCTTAAATTTTCATCCCTTATACCTTTCAATTACCTTGTGGGATTAATTTATTTGTTACCTATTTTGAGGGAGTCTTTTCCTATAAGAAATTACCAAATTTAAATCATATTCCTATTTTAATTGTGGGTTTAAATATTCCTTTGCTTACTCACTAAGTACACGCCTATTTTGCCTATTTCTTTTAATTGTGGAGCTTATTCATTGACATCTATTTTATTCCTCCATAATTTAATTATTTTATTAAGTGTGGGATTAATCCTTGAATATAAAAGGGGAAAAACCCTAACCCTACTTCATTCTACACGCCTTCCTCCTCCCTCTCTCCCTCCCACACGTTTTCTCCCTCCCTCTCTTCATCCTCTCCAAAATTCCTTCCAATCTTTGTTCTTGCATCCATTGGAGTTTGATTTTCAAGAGTTCCCGACGAATCGCATCAATCTTTGCTTCTACCGTTGGTTTTCGATCCAAGAAGGTATAATTGAAATTTTTCCTCATCTTCTCGATTGAAACCTTGTTCTTGATTCCTTCATGCGTATAGTGAGCGTAGGAATCTTAGATCGCATAATTAATCGGTGGGAATTTGTGTTTGTATGAGAACAATTGTGAATATGCGATTTTGAATGAATATGGGTGAAGTTTGAATGAATCATTTGTGAATGATGTGTGATTATATGAGAACTTGATTGTGAGAACTTTTTGAAGCATGATTGTATGTTGGAAGCATGAAAAATTTTGTTTGGATGAATGAGGAAGAAACCGTAATTTCGAAATTGTGAGGCTTGAAAATTGTGGTGTTCGGACAATGGATTCCGACGTGTGTTTGACTGACCAAACGATCGAATTTTAACACGATATTTTAACTGAGTAAACTTCAAGGTGTTTTCTGTGTTTTGTGTGAATTTCAGCCCCTTTTGACGAAAGATGAATTTTAATAAATGTTTGAAGCTGACTGCGCAATTCTGCCAGAAACTTGTATTCTCGCCCAGAAAGTTTCGTTTTCTATTTGACAGACCAAATGGCCTCCTTTTGATGTGAAATTTTGAACTAGATGAAATTTGAAGTGTCTTCTGAGTTGCGTGAAAATTTCAGCCTCATTGGACATAGGATAGATTTTTGGTGAATTTTTCAAACTAACCGCGCAGTTCTGCCAGATTTGTTGTTATGTGGAAATATCACTTGTTGCCAAGTTTGAGTGAATTATATGATGCATGTATGATTTAGGAATGTATCTTATGACGTTGTTATGTGTTATACGTTGATGTATGCTAGGGTGTTGTTTCGTTATGGTTGTGAACGTTTGGGATGGGTAAATTAAAGAGACGATGAAAGGAACGTTAGGGCATGCATGATAATTGTTGTGATGGAAGGCTGATTGTGCTGTATATTTATGGTGTTGACAAAGGTTGTTGTGTGTACGCGGGTACGAAGAGCAAGTGTTTCAATAAAGTTGTGAACAGTATTTTGTAAGCAATCGAGGTGGGCTTTCTTTACTAAAACTCTTTTACGTTTCAAAAATATGATTGTGGAGCTATAAGAGTGGTTTAAAGTGTTATGTCATGCCATGTTTGTTTTGATGTTGAGATTGTTGCCTGATGCCTAGTTCGTTTGAGCTTGCTCCGTTAGGCTATAGGGTTATGTTAAGATTGTGCTTGATGCCTAGTTTGTGAGTTCGCTCCATTAGGCTATAGGGCTATGATAAACGAATTAGGGTCTGAGTAGGGCCGCAAACCCTATCAGGCTGTGTACACAGAGGGGATCGTGAGCCGTCCCTGCTAGTCGGCCGGTCTCGTGGGCGAATAGTGTGGCCACACTTTCGTCGCACTATGGTAAGAGGATGTGAATGATTGATTGTTGAGAAAGTGGGGAGATTGTTTTGTCTGGCCAGGCTATGAAAATGTTTTGTGATACTCGATGATACTTCTTTTCTAAAATGTTAAAACTCGAGTTCACTATGGTATGGATGACATAACTTTTATCAAATATTTTGGCGTGTGTTCACTTAGTATATCAAATACTCAGCCCTGCATATGTTTTCTTTATGTGCAGGTTGAGCGGGGTGTTGCGATGGATGTTGAGTTGGCTTAGGAAATTTGGATGCGTTGTGTCTTCATACATAGACGTCTCCCTATGACTCTCTACATCTCTTTATTTCGCTGCCTTGTTTCGAATCGTTCTTGATAAAGTCTTTCATTTTGCGCTACACTACTTTATGACATTAATTACCTTGAGATATTAACCCGCTACTTAATTGTTTAATCGATTAAAACTTTTCTTTTGAAGCTTCGTTTAAGATGTTGTCTTTCATTGTTTTCCCCATCTTCTTTCCCGCTCCTTAGTCCCTTCCCTAGTCACGATTTCCCCATCTTTACTATCCTTAGTAAGGGCGGTCGTGACAAAGTCACATGGATCGATCTTTGTCTCTATAACAAAAAAAAACTCCCAAAACAGCCGGTAAATTTGCCAGAATAATTTATCCAATACTTAGCCAAAGAAAAAAAATAGTCAGCCCTCTACGATAGCAATGATGATGCTTTAGTTTAGCAATTTGATAGACAAAATAGTTACAGCCCTCTATGTGTTGATGTGAAGAAGGATTTATGGTTGGATAACCACAAAAAACCAACCAATCTGGAATTGTTCAGAGAATGGGGTGAAAAGTATCAGACCTAATAATTCCTCTATTTCCCTCTGAGTTGAGGAAAGATCTGGCGGTGGGAGAAGCATTAAACCTCGAGAGAAAGAGGGGCAGAGAAGTCCGCTGTCGAGAAGGCCACTAAGAAGGCTCCATGAGAGCAGCCCACTGAAGATATCGCGAGCCCTAGATGGAGATGCCAAAAAGAGGAAACGCTTCCTGCCGAGAAGGAGAGGACATAGGAAGAAGACCAATTTGATACCGCCAGCCAGAATGGCCCGAGAGAAGCTTGATATGACTAGCAGCAGGGCATCCGGGAAAGGAGTCAAAGCAATTGACAAATTATCCGACAAAGGCTAAAGAGGCCGCATGCCATCTGCCGAGAATGGCCGAGGAATTCCACCACCAAGCGCCAACGTCCGTTGAGGCGAGGGAGAGAGAATGCCGATGAACAGGATATCGCTGAGACCATCAACAAGAAACGTGGAAATAAGGTGAAACAATTGAGGAATTGCCCCGGTAGAGGGGGAGAGGAAGTACCCTCCGAACAAATCCTCTCTTCCTCTTCGAACATTGGAAAGAATCAGTGGGAAGAGTTTTCCGTGAAGGTAGCAGCCCGAGTGTCCAAATAGAGATGCCAAAATGGAAATTGTTCGTTGGTGGTCAAAAATTGAGCGGTTTGTTCGTTGGTGGTCAACCGAAGAAAACAGAGGAGTCATCGGTTTGTTCAGCCAAGGGGAAGAGGAAGTATTCGACCGAACAATCCCTCTCCAAATT
The DNA here is from genome assembly GCF_004379255.2 of Salvia splendens. Lineage (NCBI taxonomy): Eukaryota > Viridiplantae > Streptophyta > Magnoliopsida > Lamiales > Lamiaceae > Salvia > Salvia splendens. The sequence goes on along the minus strand of NC_056043.1, from coordinate 21,851,617 downwards.
TATGTTGGAGAACAAGGCCAAAGCTACAACAGTGAAGCCGTCACGTCACATCGACATAAGGCTGATCGGAGCCGCTTCGGCAGGCAGCAGCAAACGCAAGAGGTCGACGATGGAGAAACGAGCAGAATGCCGCTTGACCAAGGCATCGGTTTAGGGGTAAAATGTACGCTACTTGATCGGTTTATCGCGCAAAGCAAGTGTTAAATGTGCAGAATGCCGCTTGACCAAGGCAACAAGGCCAAACTGATCAAGCAAGTACAATAGGCGAAAAGAGGCCAGAAATTGGGGGAGTTGACCAGAGGGAGTAACCAAGCAGGCAAGGAGGGGACCACAGGCTTCCAGAAGAAGGACACGCGAGGCAATGAGCTGGATGGTGCGCATCATTCTGTTAGCAACGACAACTTTCTAGAAGGGGACACGTGCTGATATATGAGACGCAAGGACGGAGCTAAGTCATGAATCTGTTCCTGAAAAGCGTCGTCATTCTAGAAGGAGAGCACGTAGCAATCGATGAGTCGCTCACACTCAGCGTGAGCGAATATACCCTGCCAAGATCGTTATCCAGCTGGAGGTCGTGCCGAGCATATAAATAGAGGATGTACCACCACATTCAAGGGAGATCCGATCCTTTACTTTCTGTCTTTAGTTTAGTTTAACTTAGCTCTTTAGTTTAGTTCAGTTCTCTAGATAGCTTAGATAAAGTAATGCTTAGTTAGAAAGGGTGATCGAAGGAGCGCTGCAGAATAATTGATATCAGTCGGAGTATTCTTAAGTTTCCCGTCGAGGATCTCCTCAGTTTTACTTGCTTTCGTATTTTCCGAAGTGTTAGCTTAGTTTAAATTTCACGCTGTACTGTTCTGAGTTTTAGCTTTAATCAAAGTTGCTTTCGTTTTCATCGTGGTGTTTACTGTTTCACGTAGTTAATTTTCATTCCAGTCTGAAATTCACTTGACCCAGTAGTTAAAATTTCCTTGATCAAGTTAGTAAGTTAAATTCTGTCTAGAGTAAAATCAGTAGTTAAAAACTCTCAAAGTTAAAGCGTGGCAGCAGCCAACCCTCTGTTCACTACTCACACACTCGATACACTAGCTTCTCTGTGGGATCGACCCCGAACTTGCCGTTTTACACTTAAAGTAGTGCAAAATTGGGAGTTTATAAATTACATTGGTAGGAAACGAGTGAGAGCGAGATTACATTGATCAAGTGGCAACGACATTTGATAACTGATCCAACCGGTTCGGTTATCTTCCATATAACTTGATCCATACTCTATTCGTGCCCATTCTCGAGGCCCTTCCAAAATGACGCCGTTGCCGGGGAAGCATGGTGTTATTTTATGTTTGTGTGTAGCGCATAGGTGTATATAATTTTTTTTCTTTCTTTTCTCATTTGTTTTTTCTTCTGTTCATGAGAAGGTACCACCGCGGCAACCACTGGAATCACCCTCTTATATACAGAGGCACTAACGCTCATTGGAGAGTCCAGGAAGCCGGCGTCATTACCATTCGTTACAGAGCCGCACTAGCAGCAGCAGCAGCCGTTGACCAACTGACCAGCGAAGAAGAAGGAGAGCAGAACGCGCAACCTAAACCACCACCACTTGAACAAGCAGAAGCAGAGATGGCCCTCGTCGCCGACGACTCGGGAATTGGCTCTCTGCACGCTCATGATGAGAAGGAGCCCACACATGCCATTGTCGTTACTCCTGGGATGCGGACCATAGCGATCAAGTCAGGAGTATTGGCTGTTTTGTCCCATTTTTACGGTCTTTCAAAAGAATGTACGTACGCCTTCCTGGAGGAATTTTGCCGATACTGTGATATCCAGCCCGTACCGGCTGGATCTACGTCTGAGGACTATAGGCTGAAAGCTATCCCCTTCGTCCTAAAGGGTGATGCTGGAGTATGGCTGTCGAGACTGCCAGAAGGGCCCATCAAAACATGGGACGAGTTCCGAATGATCTTCCTAGATCGTTTCTTCCCCGCGACAAAGACAAGTGCCCTCAAGAGGGAGATTACAGAAGCCAGACAGAAGTACGATGAGCCCCTCGGCCAGTATTGGGATAGATTCCAAGGGCTGCTTCAAGCATGCCCCAACCACAAGCTGGGGGAGCGGTAGATCTATTCGATCTTCTATGGTGGACTGACAGTCGATAGCAAGAATGATTTAAACCTCGCACCCCAAGGGGATTTCACAAAGACCCCATTCAGCCAAGCAAAAAACATCCTGGAGAGGCTAATCGAGGCTAAGCGGTCGTACGAGACATCCCGTGGCCAATACAAAAGGAGTGCGGTGCACGCAGCCGAGGCGCGCAATGACGAAGAATTAGAGGCTCGATTTGAGCAGATGGAGAAGAAGCTGCTTGAGGCAGTAGAAAAATCCAAAGCACCTCCACCCCCTGCACCAACAGAGACGCAGTATGCGCCGCCACCGCCTCCGCCAGAAGAGCATCACTACTACTATTGCGAATTCCCCCCTGAGGTGGAGCCGCAAGCCCAAGTAAATGTCGTTGGCCACTGGAACGCAAATGGCAACTGGATCCAGGGAAAGCAGAGAGACCCTCCATGGAGAGACCACCCCAATTTTAGGTGGACTGATCAGAGTCAAAGCCAACTATCTCAACGCTCAACACAGCAGATGCAACCCTCTGAAGGGTAGCCCAACTGGCCTGCTCGGATCCAGGATAAACTAAACACTGGAGGGAACATAATACAAAGCGGAACTCAAGGGAACTGGTCTAATGGAGGACAACCCAACTGGTCAAGCAGACAATCGGGGGGAAAATAGGGATACAGACTTTAGGGCCCACAGTCAAGCAACTAGGGAAGACAGCCAAACAACCAGATGGTCAGCTACGTTCCACCACACCAACGGGGAAATCTGTACCCTGGAATTCAACAGCACAATCAGCCGCAATATCAGCAAGAGCATTATGGGCAATATGACTACCTGCAGCCCAACTACAGTAGGGGACCACCGAATCAAAGATACAACCGACACCCCAACGATAGTCAGGGAGATATGATAGTACCGCACCATCCTTACAATGCAATGCGGGAAATCCAAGAGGCTCAGAAGGAGCAGCGGGCGGCGTTGGAGATGCTGACAAAGCAACTTTCTCAAGTTGCGATGTCATTGGGGAGCTGAAGGGAAATGAAAGAAGGATTCCAGCCATTGTGCAGCCACCTGGTCGAGAAAACATTAGCGAAGTAACCCTGAGATCAGGAAAAGCCTACCAGGGCCCTACTCCACCTACGAAATCTCCAGCATCTATGTCTGGGCTGAGCCATGAAGGAGAAGGAGAATCCAGTGGAGCAAAGGGCAAGGCAAAAGTAGGAGGTGAATCCTCGGAGGAAAGTCAGAGAGAGGAAACTGAGAAAGTTAAGCCATATCCGTACCGTGGAATGGTGACAAGAAAGAGGGAGGCCACAATCGATGTGGCAAGTATGTTCAAGGACGTGGAGATGAAGGTGTCACTCTTGACGGCGTTAAAGATGCCCCCGATCAGCAAATTTATTAAAGACTACCTGGCAGGGAAGGTCAATGGGGAAGGTAGAATGATTGCAGATGAGAATATCTCTGCCGTGATCCAGTGGAGTGATCTTCCTTCAAAAAAGACCGACCCAGGGATGTTCACTCTCCCGATTTCAATCGGAGATATTCAAGTAGAGCACGCGATGTGCGATCTCGGGGCATCCATCAATGTGCTGCCTTATACTATCTATGAGAAGCTGGGAGCGGCTAAGCTCATTAACACTAACATAATGATCCAGTTGGCCGACAGATCGTGTATTCACCCTGAAGGAATTCTGGAAGACGTTATTGTGAAGGTGAATAACTTTCTGTACCCAACCGATTTTTTCGTAATCAAGATGACGGAGCCAGCAGTAAGGGAGTCGAGTGGAGTCCTACTGAGACGGTCGTTCCTGTCTACGGCCAGCACCATTATAGACGTCCGTAATGGGATGATAAGCTTGGACTTCAATGGAGAACAGTTCATGTTCAATATAGATGAAGCCATGAAGAGGCCGGCCGACAATGAGAACATATACTCGGTAGATGTGATGGAACCCTTAGTACATGAATTTTTGGAGGAAGAATTCCTAAAGAGGCAGTTCACTGACTCCGCTGTAGACGAGGAGGTCGAGAAAGAAGTAGAAGAGTGGTGTGATACCATGAAGGTCGGAGAGATGGACGACCAGGCCATTGCGAAAGCAATAACAGATTTCTGCGAGCGCCCGAGCCAGCTGGGTCAAGTGGGACAGCTCAAGTATCTAGCCTAACGAAGCGTCTTGATCAAGGTAAGCCACTGGAAAAAGAAGTGGCAGAAAATCCTCTGCCTACTGAAGAGCCAAAGCCCGCGAAGGAGTTGAGACCCCTTCCTGCACATCTTAAGTACGCCTACCTGGGGGAGGAAGAAACAATGTCCGTTATCATCAACAGTCAGTTGACTCAGGGGCAGGAAGACAGATTGTTGTGTTGAGAAAGAATCAGAAGGCTATCGGCTGGAAGCTGACAGATTTGGTGAGCATCAGCCTAGACTTGTGTATGCACCACATCCGACTGGAAGAAGGAGCCAAGCCACACCGCGACCAACAACGGAAACTCAATCCCTACATGAGGGAAGAAGTGCTCAAGGAAATTGTCAAGTTGGTATTGATCGGAATTATCTACTCCATTCCAGATAGCAACTGGGTCAGCCCAGTACACATGGTGCCCAAGAAAGGAGGAATCCAAGTCGTGAAAAATGAAAAAAAAAATGAGTTGATTCCGACTAGGCCGGTCACGGGGTGAAGGATGTGCATAGATTACAGGAAGCTGAACCAAGCTACAAAGAAGGATCATTTCCCTCTGCCATTCATTGATCAAATGTTGGAGAAATTGGCAGGGAAGCAGTACTTCAGCTTTTTGGATGGTTATAGTGGCTACTTCCAGATCGCTGTAAATCCAGATGACCAAGAAAAGACGACGTTTACCTGCCCCTTTGGCACTTACGCTAACAGGAGGATGCCGTTTGGCCTCTGCAATGCCCCGGGCACTTTCCAAAGATGCATGATGAGTATCTTCTCTGACCTGTTAGAAGACTGGATTGAGATCTTCACGGACGACTTTACTGTCTATGGGGACGACTTTGATCAAGGGCTGCATAGCCTGAACAGGGTATTGGAAAGATGCCGCCAGAAGGACTTGGTACTGAATTTCGAGAAATGTCATTTTATGGTTACTGAAGGAATAGTCCTGGGCCATGTAGTGTCGAGCAGGGGGATAGTGGTCGACCCAGCAAAGGTAGCGGTCATTGCAAAGCTGTCGTATCCTACCAATCAGAAGGAGATCACAGCCTTTTTAGGCCACGCTGGGTTCTATAGAAGGTTTATCAAGGATTTCGCAAAGATAGCCCAGCCTCTGACGAAGCTTCTCCAGAATGATGTGGAGTTTGAATTCTCTGATGCCTGCAAGGCCGCGTTCCAATTTCTTAAGAACAGACTGATAAGTTCTCCGATAATACGCGCCCCCGACTGGAATTATCCCTTTGAGGTGATGTGCGATGCTAGCGACTATGCGGTGGGGGCAGTATTAGGTCAGAAAATCAAAGGAAAGAGTTATGTCATCTTCTACGCGTCAAAAACGTTGAATCAGGCACAGAAGAACTATGACGTGACCGAAAAGGAGATGCTATCGGTGGTTTTCACATTTGAAAAATTCAGGCCGTACCTGCAAGGGTCCAAAGTGATAGTCTATACTGACCATGCTGCGATCAAGTACCTGTTGGCTAAGAAAGAATCAAAGCCAAGACTGATCAGATGGATCCTCCTCTTACAAGAATTCGACTGGGAGACAGTCGACAAGAAGGGATGCGAGAACAAAGTGGCGGATCACTTAAGCCGAATTTTACAAGAAGATAACGATGAAGCTATCCCAGACGCATTCCCTGAGGAGCACCTCTACCTGATCAAGTCAACATCTGACCGACCATGGGTCAACCAAGTGGAAGATGTTGATCAAGCCGAGCAAGGAAGCAAGGGACAGCACACGCGGAAAGAGCCATGGTTTGCAGACATGGCCAACTACTTGGTGACAGGTGAGCTGCCTGGAAGTGACGAAGCTACAAGGGCACAAAAGCTAAAGCTTAAAAGCGACTCCCGATACTTCTATTGGGATGATCCTTACCTACGGAAAATGGGAGCAGATCAAGTGATTCGACGTTGTATACCAGACTGGGAGCAAGAAGATGTGATGGTCCACTGCCACGCATTGGCTTGTGGTGGTCACTTTGGACCAAAAAAAACAGCAAGGAAAGTACTGGACAGCGGATTCTACTGGCCTTCCATCCATAGAGATGCTTATGAGTTCTGCAAGAGGTGCCCTCGATGCCAGCTTACTGGAGGGATATCTACAAGAGATGAGATGCCTCAGGTCCCCATTATTATCTGTGAAATATTTGATGTATGGGGAATGGATTTTATGGGACCTTTCCCATCTTCTAAAGGCAATCTCTATATCTTAGTAGTGGTGGACTATGTGTCCAAGTGGATCGAGGCAAAGGCAACAAGGACATGTGAGTCTAGAGAGGTGGCGAAGTTCTTAAAGTCGAACATCTTTACCCGCTATGGGGTGCCACGGGCTATTATCTCGGACCAGGGAACTCACTTTATCAACAGAACCATCGAAGCCTTGATGAGAAAATATGGAGTCCACCACCGCCTCTCCACACCCTACCACCCGCAGTCCAATGGCCAAGCCGAACTATCAAACAGAGAAATCAAGGTTATTTTAGAAAAGGTGGTCAATCCCACGAGGAAAGACTGCAGCCGTCGTCTGGAGGACGCACTCTGGGCCTACAGGACAACATTCAAAACACCTATCGGAATGTCCCCATACCGGCTGGTATTTGGGAAGATGTGTCATCTGCCAGTGGGATTGGAGCATCAAGCTTACTGGGAATTCAAGGAAATGAATATGAATACCGGGGTTGGAGCTGCAGAGAGGAGAATGCAGCTAAAAGATCTTGAAGAGCTCCGTCTGGATGCCTATGACTCTGCCATGTGGTATAAGGAAAAGACTAAGATGTGGCACGATAAGAACCTTCGCAAGAAGGAACTTAAGGTGGGCCAGATAGGTACTGCTGTTCCAATCCAGACTGAAATTGATGCCAGGGAAGCTTAGGTCAAGGTGGATAGGCCCTTATACCATTATCGCCATCCGAACGAATGGAGCAATCGAACTCCAGGGGAGCAATCCAAATTCGCCTTCCTTCATGGTGAATGGTCACAGGGTGAAGCCGTAAAGAGAAAGAATGGAGGCATTTGTGGTGGACGACATTCCACTACTCATTCCTAACTCTCGACAGTAAGCAGGTAAAAGGAGTGATCGGGTACTCATGGGTAATCTGCTTGATCAAGCAATAAATTCTTAATCTATTAAAACTGATCAAGTGACATCCCAAGGAAACCCGGTCATGTCCTTGTTAGTATAAATAATTTTTAGTATGTTGTTTTTTATTTTAGAAAATTAAAAGTCAGAAGTAGAAGAAAGAAACTGATCAAGTGACATTATGTGAGTTTTCATCTGGATTTAATTGTCCACTTGATCAGTGCAATTTGAATTTAATTGGTGGTACAATAATTGAGTTGAAAATGGCAGGTGATAGGACGTGTGCAGTCATTAGAGAGGTGTCAGGCGGCGCCAACTGTCGCAATGAAAGGACGTCTTAGAGAGAAAAAGGAAGCGTATCGGAGAAGCTTTGCCACCTGGCATTTGAAAAGGCGCGCATGTATGCGAAGAGTCGCAGAGATCTCAACAGGCAGGGATCTCAACAGTCGGGATTTCAGTATAAAAGGGGTCTCTCTGATCCCACTTTTCATCAACTGCCTTCAGAATATTCGTGCTATCCTCATCTAATTCTCCCTAAGTTCAAATCCCCTCCAAGGAATCACCCACAATCATCACCAAAAAAAAAATGCAGAGCACTCAACTCAATACTTCATCTTCTTCTTCAGGAGCCGGTATCAACAGTGGTAATCGGAGACCCTTGTCACCAGCCAACTCAGATAACCCTAACCTTTCCCCACCGACCACCAGAACCCCATTATCGCCTTCCAGATTCATCGGTCCACTCCAATATGTAGACCCGGCTTACATCAGGCGTCTGGACTCCGTCTCCCCAGTGGTAAATATTGAGAGGAAAGATTCTCTGCCTCTCCCCAGTGATCTCCTACTACGACGAAGGGAGGCAGAATGGAACCTCTTTTCGACTATGGAGGATGACTCTGTCTCAGGAAGGACGCACCGCCGGACGACGGATCAACTGCTGAAGGAAGCTGAGGTTTTGAGGCAGCAGGTGGATGAGAAGAGAAAAGCGACCTAAAGGACCGGGGCAGCCGTAGAAGCAAGCAAGGCTGTGGAGGACAGCCGGGTGAGGCAAGAGGAAGAAGGCAAGAGGAAGGGGGAAGAGAGTATCTTTCCTCCTCCCAAGAAGGGCCACCATACCATTTCAAGGTATGGGGCTTACTAACGCTGCCCAACATGCTCCTCCACGCGAGGGAGATAAGGGAAAAGATACCAAGGAGAAGGAGCTCCGATGAACGCAAACGCCCTGCAGGCAATAAGGAAGGCCTGTGAAATGGAGGCAATAAGGAAGGCTTGCAACATCCCCTGTTCAACCATCTCAAAGGCAGTAGTATCACCCTTAACTCAGTTTATTTGTATAAATTGTTGTTTTTCTTTTCCGTTCTCACACTTAGTCCTGTGCATGGACTAAGTGTGAGAAGTTTGTGTAGGTTGCTATCTGTTATTGCCTATGTGTTTTGTTTGTTGTTTTTCTATTTTGATAGGCATGTTTGATTATTGGCACTGTCTCACACTTAGCCCAGTGTCTGGTCCAAGTGTGAGAAGTTTTCCTTGGTTTCTGTTGTGCCGTTGCTTGTACCTAACCTTTTTTCACTGCATTCAGTCCCTCGAGGACGAGTTCATATGCAGTGGGAGGGGGGAGGGTTAGTTCCAGAACATAAAAATCATACATGTCAAAAATTTTGAAAATACAAAATATCAGATAATAATAAATAGGCAATATGCATGAAATCGGATAAGTGGAAGATTTGATTACTTTGGGAAGAGTTAGAGAAAGGAATCAGTATGTTACATGTAGAAACTTGATTGCAAAAACTTGATCAGTTTGAATGACGTAAGTATGATGGAAATGCTCAATTTTTAAACTTACTTTGAAGCCCCTCTATATGAGAGTTATAAGCCAAAGTAGAACACTTTCAACTACTTTTACAAAAGAAAAATATTTTTACGAGAGGCTGAATTTTAATATTTAGATGAAAATTGCACAAGTAGTAAGGACTAAAGGCATTAGGACTTAACCAATTTGAGCCTTTTCATCTTTTGCTCCACGAACCCGCCTCGTCAAGCAAGGCACCCCTTAATTAACCAAATTGAGCCCATACACTTTGACCCTTTCTTTTGAAACCAGAACCCATATCCATACACTTTTTCTTTTTCAAACACGTGAGGAAAAGAGGTCAAGAGATGAGTCATTTCAAAGTAAAGGGTAGTACGATAGAAAGTAAAAACAAAAGGGTAGCCGGGTTGAGCGAGTTAGTCAATCAGGTTGATCAAGTCAGATATCAAGTCAAAAAAAAGTGTTGTTATCAAGAAAAGTTTGAGAAAAAGAGGGCAGGAAAAGTTGTAACCTGACCCGATAAGTCGGAAGTTGAAAAATAAGCCAAAGTTCAAGGCTAGAAGTCGCCACTTGACCAAGTAAGATATCTAGTGGCGAAATAAATAGTTCAAATCTTTGGTTTCTTGACTCACGTGTTTTTCTTTTTACAGTTTATATTTTTAAACTTAGAACCCCTAGGACCCTACCTTGATAAACCACTACCCTTAAGCCTCATTACACCCGAAACAAAGACCTTAAGGAACTATCTTGTGCAATCCGATTCGACGTATTAAATTTGTGGCAATACCGAGTGAGCAGTCCTAACATCTCTGGTGAGAAATGTGTGACTGAGTGAATCCAACAGTGGTTTTTAAATTGAGCAATCTTGACGAACTGACACCTTGATCAATTAAAAGCAAAAAGGAAGAAACATAAGCTGCTGGCAAATGGATTGACCTCGACCTCGGGTATGATTGTTGAAAATTTATTCGATCTAATGAATCTATGTGAATATGAGTTTTTATTTCGAGTCTTGTTTTCTTTTTCGTTTACTTTTAATTTCTTGAAATGAGTAAACCATGAATGGCTAGCAACTAGCGAGCTATCGATATCTACTTCACCAAACTGCACTCAGCATGTATCATAGATTAACCTCAACATAGATAGCGTGGTCTGCATTTATAAAATTATGAAAAAGTTCAACAATCAAAAGAGCAGTATCCTCATACATCCAGCAATGGAATTTAAAGAGATTGATACTATAATCCAAAACCATTCACTACTTCGATCAAAAACCAAGGATGACTATTGTAGAAAAGTAAAATGCGTAAAATAAAAGACTATTGCAGAAAGTAAAAGACGCTAAAAGCTTTATCGACTACATTGTATTAGACTCGAATTAATTCTCTCCATGGTTACACCACCTTTTATAGGCTCTAATTCTAGCTATATATGGAAAATATATTCTAATTCCATAAATATCTTCTTGATTTGATTTTCCATAATCTTTAATTAATTTCCTTCATTATTCTTGCCATAACTTCATCTCTTATTCCCTGTTCTCTAATTCATTGATTCTTCATTCCAACACTCCCCCTCAAGTTGAGTATCGAGTTTTTCGACACTTAACTTGCACGATCTTTAGTTTGATAAATAGTTTATACTCGTATTTAAGAGTTCTTCAATTTCCATTGACTTTATGCTCGTATCATAGAGCTTCTTCAATTTATCATTGATAATTTATACTCGTATCAAAGAGTTATGAAAGTTTATACTCGTTTCAAGGAGCTCTTCATTCATCATTGAAAGTTTAGACTCGTTTCAAGGAGTTCTTCAATTTTTCTTCATTGAAAGTTTAGGCTCTTATCAAGGAGCTCTTCAATTTTTGTTGACAGTTTTAACTCGTGTCCGGGAGCTTGTTTAAACAGTTTTTACTCATATTTAGGAGCTATCTTATATAGTTTTAGCTCGTATCTAAGAGCCAACTTAGACAGTTTTTGCTCGTATCCAGGAGCCATCTTAGACAATTTTGACTCTTGTCGAGGAGCTAATTCAGACAGTTTTGACTCTTGTCGAGGAGCTAATCTAGACAAGTTTTTTGCTCATATCTAGGAGCCATCTGAGACAGTTTTAGCTCGTATCTAGGAGCCATCTTTTTTCTTCTTCATTGATCTGGTTCTTCTTCATATTTTTGCAAAAGACATTTCGTCTTATTGCAATTCTTCAAGCATTTGGGAATATTATTCAATCTTCTTCAAATAAGAAATTGATTTGCAATTCCTTAGAACTTGAGGAACTTCACTGGAGCGCGAATAGAGTATTGATCAAGTTATATGGAAGATAACCGAACCGGTTGGATCAGTTAGCAAATGTCGTTGCCACTTGATCAATGCAATCTCGCTCTCACTCGTTTCCTACCAAAGTAATTTATAAACTCTCAATTCTGCACTACTTTAACAGTAAAGCGGCAAGTTCGGGGTCGATCCCACATAGAAGCTAGTGTATCAAGTTTGTGAGTAGTGAACAGGGGGTTGGCTGCTGCCACGCTTTAACTTTGGGAGTTTTTAACTACTGATTTTACTCTAGACAGAATTTAACTTACTAACTTGATCAAGGAAATTTTAACTACTGGGTCAAGCGAATTTCAGAGTGGAATGAAAATTAACTATGTGAGACAGTAAACACCACGATGAAAACGAACGCAACTTTGATTAAAGCTAAAACTCAGAACAGTACAGCGTGAAATTTAAACTAAGCTAACACTTCGGAAAGTACAAAAGCAAGTAAAACCGAGGAGATCCTAGGCGGGAAACTTAAGAATATGCCGACAGATATGAAGTATTCTGCAGCGCTCCTTCGATCACCCTTTCTAACTAAGCATTACTTTATCTAAGCAATCTAGAGTACCCTGAAGTAATGCTTAGATAAATACTTCAACCATCCACGCGAAAAAATTACAATTTATTTTAGCGATGAAATACCCTCAAGTACGCCATACTTGAATTGAGAATGGGAGAATGTAAAATTTTTAGAAGTACCCTAGATGGTTGAAGTATTTAATAAGCTTGTAAATTATAGTCCCTTGAGTCCGCCATCCTTGAATTGAGAATGGGAGAATGTAAAATTTTTAGAAGAAAACATGAGCAAGAGAGAGTTTCTTTTATATAAAAAAATTATGTGAGCAATGAGGTATTTATAGAGTAGTTTAGTATAAATTAGATGATAAAAAAACAAAAAAAACAATAACATTTGAGAAACTGAATTTTTTTTATTAATCTTAATTTAAAAAATAACTTAAAACTGTCACAAATATGACGCCACCTGCCCCCACACCATAGCACGCCATGTGGGGGTGGGGGAGGCGTGGCGCGCTAGCTCGCGAGCCATCTCCAAGAGATGACTCACCCGCAACGCGGGCTCGTTTCGGTCAAGCTGTGTTGCGGGTGCCCTAAATTGCTCTGATGAATAATCGAAAATGATTTGAATAAGGTTTAAAGCATCAGTAGTGGCGGACGTCAACGCGGAATTCCCACCGGCGTGCGGGAATTCCGTGGCGGACGTCTGCCATTGTGCGTGGCATATACGGATACGGAATTCCGTCAAGGAATTCGCAGTTCCGCGGAATTCCGCAGGGAATTCAGTGCGGACATCCGCTCGGAATTCCTGTATATTGCATTAAATGGTTTTTTTTCCGGTTCCTATATATACATCCCGTTGAACTTTATTTCATCCGCACCACTAATATTAACGAGTATCTCTCTCTAAAAATACCTTTCTTTCGAAGAACAATGGAGCACCACGATAGTGATTCCCCCGCCTCGAGCGAGTCACCGGCGCCGCATTTTCCCATCATGCGGGAGTACGCCGATGTCCACTGCGATGTCTCAAACGCCGGGGATGATGCCCCAATCTCAAATGCCACCGGGTATGATGCCCTAGTACTACAACATGTACCCGCAATGGTATGGGATGATGCCCCAGATGCGGGGGATGATGATGTCCGGGATGATGCAGGGATCGCCTGTCGCTGCGGGGGGAGTAAGCAGGGGGTCCCCCAATCGCCGGTGGACAACGTCTATCGGCCCTATATGGACCTACTGTTAGGGTTTTGTATACTAGAAATCACCTTTCGAGTGATTGGATACTGTAAAACTCTAATGGTTATTTTCCAATAAATGCAACAGATTATTTTTGTCATAATGTTGTTATGTTTTACATTTAATGGTTGTTTATTGCATATTTAAATGTATGAGCAAACGTAACAAAGTCTAAGTCTTTGTTTTAGTAGACCGGTTGTGGGCGTCGTCCAATTTAAGGTAACACGGTCAGTTCTAAACAAAGAAAAATAAGAATTTCACAACCTAGATAGGCCTAGACTACCTATCGCGAAAGGTTGCAATGTCAGTCCGATTATTTCTAAACCTTATTGAAATAAGATGACGTTGGTGTGGTATAGCACTGAATGGATCTAACAGCAAGACGAGTCTTTATGCTATCTACTGAAAGACGAGGTCTTGAGAATTAATTTCTTAATCAATATACGTTAGCATTGAGCATACGATATTGAGTATCCACTACTTTGACTTACCAAAGGTGCGGGTTTTTCGTAACCCAACGATCCAAGTATATTGGGTAGTGGTAATCATTATCTAGAGGTGCTAGGATTGCTATTATGTTGAAACGTGCGCGAGGAGAGTCTCGTTTGATAACATCCACAAGAGGAGCTCGAAACGAGGTTTTATTATTCGGAACCTAGCTAGTTGGAGATTGATTACTCTATGAATAATAAATAAGATATTCTTGCTAAGTCCACTCTTGGAATTCGAAATATGTTAATTAATTAAGTCTATAGCAGACATTAATTAATTAATGGATGTTTCCATCTTAAGCGCGAGAAATAAATCAAATACAATTAAAGGAAACCCGGAATACTTGAAATTTCGGATTTAGAAGGCAGTGCAATATTACTTCTGTAGTGGCTGCTCGTAATATTCCAATATAAGCTTATATTAAATTGTGGGTTCAATTTAATTAGTAAAAAGCTAATTGGGTGATGTCTGTTCCAGATTCTTCCTTAGATCCCTGACTGGGCCCAATATGTGACTTAAATAAATGGGAGAATAAAGGAGACAAAAAACACAACAATTAATTTGTCAAATTTTCGTCCCCCCCTAAAGAGTGATTTTCGAAAATTGTGCTCTCCTCCGTGAGCTGAGTTCTGTCTTCCATTATTCGAGTCCTAGTACGTTGGTGAGATTTGCCCACACAAATATCAGCGTATAGTCCGGGACACCAGTCGGAAGATCCGAGGTCTTGTATTGAAGATCTTCACGTGGAGACGGAGCAAGCCATCATCGATTCTTGATTGAATCAACGAGGTAAATTGGCTAATTCCGTAATAAGCATGTTTTAGGAATTTTATGTGCTAAAGCATGTTTTAATTCAAGTTATGAGCATGATACATGTGATAATTACGTGAATAGATTTTGTCTAAATAATCTGCTAAATAGATCAAATTCATGTGATCCGTTTTGTCCGCACGCTTCCCGCTGCCAGCCCCTTCAGTTGGTATCAGAGCTAGTCTTTGGCTCTGATTATTTGGATTTAAATTTCGCGAAATTCATGTATGCATGTATTATTTGATTGCGAAGCATGTTCTTGGTGTTTTGTTTAATTAATTATGCATGATGAACTCAAGAACTATCGAATCAAAGAACTTGAATTGCTTGAACGCACCAGGTGCGATCGAGATATGGATGTCGACACAGTGGGAGCCGGGAGCCGTGATCACGGGGCGACGCGCAAACGAGTGGGGACTCGTGCGCGCCGCCGGCCGAGACCACACGCACCAGACGGAACCCGGGTCAAGGTCGACACGGCGGTGACTGGCGCGGAGTGGTGGCTCGTCCGAGAGCCACCGAGACACCGCGAGACACCGGGCCGAACCCTAGGCGGAATGTCCGAGCTGGCCGAGAGCGGGCGCGCCACCGTGCGCGCCGCTGGCCGAGAGCTCGCGACACACGACGGCTTGGAGGGTCGAGCCGGGCACCGAGACGCTAGCCGAAAGGCGCGCGCACCTGGCCGAGAAGCGTCGGCACCCGTCGAGCAGGGCGCCGAGATGCTGGCCGAGAGGCGCGCGCCTGGCCGAGAAGCATCGGCACCCGACGAGCCGAGACGCCGATACAGGCGTCGAGCAGCTGGCCGAGAGGCGCGTGCCGCCGTGTGCGCGCCTGGCCGAGAAGCTGCGACACCCGACGAGCCAGGCGGCCGAGACGCTGGCGCGCCACCTGCGCGCCGGTGTCCGAGACGCTGCATGCGTCGTGATTCGACGACGAATTCGTCTGATCTTCGTCGTTCATCGTTCGTTCGAACCTCATACGATGAGATAACGATGAAAGATTATTTTAATGATTATTTAATTATTTTATTGAAAGATATCATTAAAATATTATTATTTAATGGAAATAAAATCTTTTTGGAAGATTTACCTAGATTTTAGTAATATTTTTATTATTATTTATATCTATGGAAATAAATAATATTATTTTATTCCTAGATGATATAGATGAGAATAATTTAATAGTTTCCTAATATTTATCTAGATTTAAGGAATATTTTTATCATTTTCTATATCTATGGAAATAAATAATAATATTTTGATTCCTAGATGATATGGATAAGAATATTTTAATAGTTTCCTAATATTTATATATCTAAGATCCTAAAAGGGATAGATATGTATGAATACATTAAATAATGAAATATCTCTTCCTAATCTTGAACATGGAATTAATTTGAATTTAATTTTTCATGTCTTATTAAGAATTAAATAATTTGTTTATTTTAGATATACCTTATAGTAGACATGAATAAGAATTATATTCTAGAACAATAATTTCCTAAAGGAAGATACCAATTAATAAAAGATTTAATTATCCAGTAGATTAAATACCAATATAATTTAATTAAGCCTTAAACTGCCTCAAGGCTAAGGATAATTAAAGTAAAATCATAACCCAAAATATCTAAGCTATAATTACGAACTCAACGTTTGTATATGGTCTCCATCAATTGGTCTGCAATTTATGAAGCCTTTTTCTAATATTATCGCCACCTGCTCTGTGGGGACAATAATCCTAACATTAGGGTACAAAATTTTAAATACCAACATTAGGCGGCCATGCCACTCTGTGGTCTCTGGACTATTCGTCGGTGTTGTGACCAGTAAAATTGTAAGATTTTAATGCGTATTGACTTCCTCTGGAGGGTACAAAATTTTAATTTTACAGTTGTAAGATTTTGAAAAGTTTTATGGTTAATCTAATCAAACTTCTTACATAAGTTTATGACAATAGTACTCTTTCCGCAATTCTCAAAGAAAATAAACTCGAGGGCCAAAATTACATAGAATGGAAACAAAATTTGGACATCGTTCTCACAGCAGATGAGTACATCTTTGTGCTCACCACCCCGCGACCTCCAGTCCCGGCGGCTACCGCTGCGGCAGGAGTCAGAGATGCACACAGACGGTGGCATAAGGCGAATGAGATGGCTAAGTGCTACATGTTGGCATCTATGTCTTCAGTACTCAAGCATCAGCATTCAGCCATGGAAACAGCCGTCGAGATTATGCAGAATCTCAAAAATCTTTTTGGTACTCAGAATCGAACGGCGAAGTCTCAAGCCTTTCGGAGTATCATGTCGAAGACAATGAAGGAAGGCTCGTCTGTGAGGGACCATGTCCTCGAGATGATGGGCCACCTCAACAAAATTGAGGTCTTGGGAGGAACGATAGATCCCGAGTCCCAGGTGACTATCATCCTTCAAAGTCTTCCCCCTAGCTTCCAACAGTTCAAGCTCAACTTCGAGATGAACAAAAGGAATTACACCTTGGCAGAGTTGTTGACTGAACTTCAGTCGGCAGAGGACCTTATGGTCCAGGCTAAGGCGGTCATGATGACTTCGGCGCCTCGTTCCTCTGGCTTAAAGCCTAGCAAAGGAAAAAGGCAGGCACCGAACTCAGGACCGGCCAAGATAGCTAAGGGAAAGAAGAAGAAGAGGGCTAACAAGAAGCCCACGAGGAAGTGTTTCAAGTGTGGAGAAAAGGGGCATTGGAAGCCAGACTGTCCTAAACGGGGCAAGGCTACAGGTATGCACCAAGCTCTAGTTGTCGAGTCTTGTTTGACTTCGACATCAATTTGCACTTGAGTTATTGACACAGGAGCCACTGATCATATTTGTTTTGATCCTGACTTAATGCAGGTGACAAGACGGCTACATGATCGTGAGATCGAAGTCCAGCTGGGCGACGCTACCAAAGTGGCGGCCGTTGCAGTGGGAGACATTTATTTGCGTTTTAGTAGTGATAGATTTTTTATTTTGAAGAATGTTTTGTTGATACCTTCTTTTAGAAGAAATTTAATTTCAGTTTCTAAATTGGTTTATGATGGATATTCGATTTCTTTTAATGACAATTGCGTTATTAAGAAAGATGGTTCTTATATCTGTCGTGGTATCATGGAAAACAATCTGTACACAATCACTTCTACACAGTTTAATAATCGCAAATCAGAACTCAATACAACATCGAAAATTTCAAAGAAACGAAAAAGAACCTTCAAATTCAATGAACGAAACGTACTTGTGGCACCTTAGACTTGGTCATGCCAATGAAAGGAGGATCCATTCTCTTGTTCAACAAGATCTTATCAAAGGTCTAGAGGAGGAACCTTTTCATAAGTGTGAGTCATGCTTAGAAGGCAAGATGACCAAGAGGCCTTTTAAGGCTAAGGGCAATAGGTTCAAGGAAGTACTTGAGCTCGTTCATTCCGATGTATGTGGACCAATGTCAACTGAGGCAAGAGGTGGTTTTCGATACTTCATCACATTTATTGATGACTTCTCGAAAATTGGATATGTCTACTTGATGCGTCACAAGTCAGAGTCTTTTGACAAGTTTAAAGACTTTAAGACTCTTGTGGAGAAGTATCATGGGAAGAATATCAAATGCCTACGATCTGATCGTGGAGGCGAATACCTCAGTGCCGAATTTTTGGACTACTTATCGGAAGTGGGAATTCAATCCCAACTGACTGCGCCGGGCACGCCCCAGCAGAACGGCGTGGCTGAAAGAAGGAACATGACCTTATTAAACATGGTTCGATTGATGATGAGTAATGCACGTCTGTCTATTTCGTTTTGGGGACATGCCTTGCTTTCCGCAAGTCACATTTTAGACAATTTACCATCAAAATCCGTACCTAAAACTCCACATGAGTTGTGGACTGGGCGTAAGCCCAATCTAGCACATCTCAAGGTTTGGGGTTGCCCGGCTCATGTATTGGAAAAGGATCCAACTAAGCTAGGATCTAGGATGGAGGTATGTTTGTTTATAGGTTACCCCAAAGGAACGAAAGGTTATGAATTCTTTAGTCTCCGAGATAAGAAAGTCATTGTGAGCACTCACGCGACATTCTTAGAGGAAGACTATGTAATGAATCATAAACCCAGCAGTGAAGTGGCTCTTGATGAGCTAACTTCAGTCACAAGTTCCATTAACCAAGAACAAGTACCAAGTGTACAAACAATTCCCGAAACTTCAACTTCTACTCAAAATATTGTAGTGTCGCGCCGCAGTGGGAGGGTCTCACATGAGCCCGACAGATACATTGGTTTGGGAGAATCTATGGATCACTCCTCGGACAGCAATGTATTAGATCCCTGGAACTTTGCGGAGGCGCAGGCAGATATCGATCATTGCGAATGGGTAAAAGCAATGGATTCGGAACTACAATCTATGATAGACAAAGACGTCTACGATTTGTCCGTCCTACCCGAAGGTTGTACTGCCATTGGGAGCAAGTGGATATATAAACGTAAACGTGGACCCGATGGACGAGTTAAAGTCTTCAAAGCAAGACTAGTGGCCAAGGGGTATACCCAAAAGGAAGGCATCGATTATGATGAGACCTTCTCCCCAGTGGCCATGCTCAAATCGATCCGGATACTGTTGTCTATTGCAGCTTATGTGGATTGGGATGTATGGCAGATGGACGTTAAGACTGCATTTCTAAACGGCAGTCTTGAGGAGACCATCTACATGGAACAACCCGAAGGATATGCCATAAAGGGCAAAGAACACATGGTTTGGAAGCTTAAGAAGGCCATTTATGGCCTCAAGCAAGCATCCAGATCGTGGAACCAATGTTTCGATCAAACTGTTTGCAAGTTTAGATTCGAAAAGTGCCCAACTGAGAGCTGCGTGTATAAGAAATTTGATAAGGGGAATGTGGTGTTCTTAGTTTTATATGTAGATGACATTCTTCTAATTGGAAACAATAAAAAGATGTTGTCATCAGTTCGAAGATGGTTATCAAACCAGTTTGAGATGAAGGACATGAGAGACGCGGGACACATCCTCGGGATCAAGGTTCTTCGGAATCGAGAGAAGAAGATGTTGTGCTTATCTCAAGAATCTTACATCGAAACAGTACTTAGTCGTTTTAGCATGCAGGACGCCAAGAAAGGTTTCTTACCTTTTATACATGGCATCCATTTATCTCAAGAGATGTGCCCTAAAACGCCGTCTGAGATACAAGCAATGAGAAGGATTCCATATGCTTCGGCAGTTGGAAGTCTCATGTATGCTATGCTTTGTACTAGACCAGATATTTGCTTTGCTGTTGGCATGGTGGCAAGATATCAGTCGAATCCGGGCCAAGGACATTGGACTGCCGTAAAGAACATACTCAAGTACCTTAAACGGACTAAGGACTATGCTCTAGTTTACAATGCAGTCGAGCTCTGTCCTTTGGGATATACTGACTCAGACTTTCAAGCTGATCAGGACTCGAGAAAATCTACTTCAGGATATGTGTTCACCTTAGGAGGTGGAGCCGTAATTTGGAAGAGTGTGAAGCAGAAATGCATCGCGGACTCGACCATGGAAGCCGAGTATGTGGCCGCATCAGAGGCTGCAAAAGAGGCTGTATGGTTCAAGAACTTCCTTATGGATTTAGGTGTGGTTTCGAATCTGCCCAAGAGCATCACTATTTATTGTGACAATTCTGGTGATGTGGCAAACTCGAAAGAACCAAGAGCTCACAAAGCGAGCAAACACATAGAGCGGAAGTATCATATCATTAGAGATATAGTGCAGAGATGAGACATAAAAGTGGTCAAGATTGCGTCAGAGAACAACCTGGCAGATCCTTTTACAAAGGCTTTGGCGGTAAAACCGTTCGAGTGCCACGTTGAAGGGATGGGAGTTCGACTCATTCAAGACCCCAACTCGCTTTTAGTATAAGTGGGAGAAATTTAGACGTGTGCACTACTATTTTGTATACTCGAAAGCTGTTTTGAGTATAAGTGGGAGATTGTTAGGGTTTTGTATACTAGAAATCACATTTCGAGTGATTGGATACTGTAAAACTCTAATGGTTATTTTCCAATAAATGCAACAGATTATTTTTGTCATAATGTTGTTATGTTTTACATTTAATGGTTGTTTATTGCATATTTAAATGTATGAGCAAACGTAACAAAGTCTAAGTCTTTGTTTTAGTAGACCGGTTGTGGGCGTCGTCCAATTTAAGGTAACACGGTCAGTTCTAAACAAAGAAAAATAAGAATTTCACAACCTAGATAGGCCTAGACTACCTATCGCGAAAGGTTGCAATGTCAGTCCGATTATTTCTAAACCTTATTGAAATAAGATGACGTTGGTGTGGTATAGCACTGAATGGATCTAACAGCAAGACGAGTCTTTATGTTATCTACTGAAAGACGAGGTCTTGAGAATTAATTTCTTAATCAATATACGTTAGCATTGAGCATACGATATTGAGTATCCACTACTTTGACTTACCAAAGGTGCGGGTTTTTCGTAACCCAACGATCCAGGTATATTGGGTAGTGGTAATCATTATCTAGAGGTGCTAGGATTGCTATTATGTTGAAACGTGCGCGAGGAGAGTCTCGTTTGATAACATCCACAAGAGGAGCTCGAAACGAGGTTTTATTATTCGGAACCTAGCTAGTTGGAGTTTGATTACTCTATGAATAATAAATAAGAGTTTCTTGCTAAGTCCACTCTTGGAATTCGAAATATGTTAATTAATTAAGTCTATAGCAGACATTAATTAATTAATGGATGTTTCCATCTTAAGCGCGAGAAATAAATCAAATACAATTAAAGGAAACCCGGAATACTTGAAATTTCGGATTTAGAAGGCAGTGCAATATTACTTCTGTAGTGGCTGCTCGTAATATTCCAATATAAGCTTATATTAAATTGTGGGTTCAATTTAATTAGTAAAAAGCTAATTGGGTGAGGCCTGTTCCAGATTATTCCTTAGATCCCTGACTGGGCCCAATATGTGACTTAAATAAATGGGAGAATAAAGGAGACAAAAAACACAACAATTAATTTGTCAAATTTTCGTCCCCCCCCCTAAAGAGTGATTTTCGAAAATTGTGCTTTCCTCCGTGAGCTGAGTTATGTCTTCCATTATTCGAGTCCTAGTACGTTGGTGAGATTTGCCCACACAAATATCAGCGTATAATCCGGGACACCAGTCAGAAGATCCGAGGTCTTGTATTGAAGATCTTCACATGGAGACGGAGCAAGCCATCATCGATTCTTGATTGAATCAACGAGGTAAATTGGCTAATTCCGTAATAAGCATGTTTTAGGAATTTTATGTGCTAAAGCATGTTTTAATTCAAGTTATGAGCATGATACATGTGATAATTACGCGAATAGATTTTGTCTAAATAATCTGCTAAATAGATCAAATTCATGTGATCCGTTTTGTCCACACGCTTCCGCTGTCACCCCCTTCACCTACTGTTGACGGACAACCCGACGAGTTATCCTCTCGAGACTCAGTTCACTGGCAATGACACGTTCTCGCTCGAGGAGTTGGGGCTTTCTCCGATTCGGGATTCTCCCACCGACGCATCACCGGCGACAGTGAGGAGGGGGAGGACCGGGCGAGGGAGGAGCAGGGGACGGGGCGTCCCGATGTACGGTGGTGAGGAGGGGGCTGCTGAGGTGGAGGAGGGATCCAGCGAGAACAGGAGGACCGTCTGGATCATGGACGAGTGCGTCGCTCTGGCGAAGGTGTGGATCAGTGTAGTGGAGGATCCATACGTCGGGGCGAACCAGCAAATCGACCGGATGTGGTGGCGCATTAGCCAAAGCTACCTCCAGTTCAAACCGCTAGGGGGAAGCCTCACAACGCAGAGCAATGACGGAAACAGCGGGATCAGTTGAAGAGGCAGCTCGGCCGATTTGCCGGCATTTACACAAACAACCTCTGCTCGGCAACCAGCGGCATGTCTGCCGAGAATGTGAAGCTGCTGGCTCATCAGCAGTTCCCCGACGCTGACAAGGGCTTCGGGGAATTTAAGTATTGGCCGGTGTATCTTGTGGTGCAGTCTTCGCCCAAGTTCACTGCGGGTGTTGAATCTGGCTGGCCGAAGCGGACGAAGATCAGCTCCTCCGAATAGTACAGTAGCAGTGTTGGTTTCACAAAACTCCCCCCTCCCGAGTCAGAGTTCCCCACACCCACATCGTCGGCCCGCCGCCGTCGCCCGGTTAGGCAAAAGTCCGCGGCGCGGATGTCAAGGGGAAACACCGGCGGATCCGCTGTGGCCCAATCGGCAGCACCCCCCAAAACGATCCCGAGAACCCCTCATTCGCCCTCATCGCGGCACATGAAACCTTGTTACGTGCGATGGTTGAATGACGCCAAGCGACCGACCCCCATTACAAGCGGAAGCTTAAACCCCTTCTCAACAGTATGCAGCACGATTTGGGGTTCAACGAGATGTCGGATAGCGACGGCGAGGGGGGCGACGGAGGGGGGACTGGCGGAGGGGACGACGAGGGGACTGGCGACGGGGAATCCGAGGAGTGAGAAGCCGGTTTTATTTTAATAATAATGTATTTTTTTTAGTAATTATGTATTTTTTTTAATGATGTATGTTTTTTTTATAAAGTTGTTGCATTTTCTCCATATCCGCATCGAAATTTTAATTCCGTAAATTGTTTAATTCTGAAAATTGTTTAATTTGTAAATTTGTGATTATTGTGGGAAGTCCGTCAGGAATTCCACGACTATAATGTGGAAGAATTCCGCCGGGAATTCTTAGCTTCGTAGTAGTACAATAGTACTTGCTAGTTGCTACCTATGAATCTTCAACCCCCAAAAGCAAAACGACAAAGATTGCGAGTTGCCCACTACCGTAGCAAGAATTTAAACTACCACTGGACCACCGCCACCGCCACCGCCACCGCTGCAGCAACACCACGGCCACCCAATCGCAGTTGCCTCTCCTCTCTCATTTAATTTCCCCAATTTTCCCACCCCCATTAATTTCGCCCCAATTTCGCCCCAATCTCACTGTGCTCGAACATCCCCGCTCATTATTACCACCCACCAGCTTTTATTCCCCCAATTTACGCTCTCAGATCGTTCTCCATGTTTTGACTAACCCTAGATCTGTCCCCGCTGAAGGTGAGCGCACGACCACATTGACTGCGTGGGGTTGCCTTTTTCATTTCCCCAATTTTTAATTTTTGCCCGCCTCTTTGATTATTCGGATTCTGATTGCATTATGCATGTCTGTGTATTTCTGTTGCAAAAAAAAAAGTGCACTGTTTTAGGTTAGCAATTTTTGTAGAAATGGATAAATATTGAACCCTAATTCAATCTCTTTAGTCTGTCTTGCAGAAATAAGAAATGTATCCATGTTTATGTTTTCCCTAATTCAATCAATCTCTTTATGCAGATTCCGTAGTGCTGCTGTATTTGATCTGTTGAAATAGGGGAAAACCGGAAAATAGTGTAGTTTGGAGGAGGTAGGATGAGCGAGAAAGCGCCAATCTCGGTGGTGGGAATGGGGGCGGAGCTCGGGTATAGGGCACCGCTATTCACAGACGTGCAGTGGAAGGAGCTGGAGCAGCAAGCCATGATATACAAGTATATGGTGGCTGGCCTACCGGTGCCGCCTATTCGCCACAGCTTCTAGGGGCTCTACGCCCATCTTTTCAACCATCCTGCGTGTAATGCCCTAACTTCTTGATATTTATCTGAGTATGTACTTGCATTATTACATGTAAAGTGATGATAACAAAGCAGCTTTAGGCATGCTAACAAGCTCCAGTTGAGTTTGTATATCTGTGGTGTGTTTTTGGAATGTGTAAGCTTCTGCTCATTGGTTGGCTGCTAAAATCTGTTAATTATATTATAATGTTGTATGCTTTATCTATTTGTGAGCTTTCTTGTTACACAATCTGAGATTTGCGGGGCAGCAAATATATTTCTTGCTTGGATGGTGTGTCTATGGAGACAAATTGCTTATGTTGAGTAAGAATTGTAGTACTCCCTCCGTCCCAAGGAAGAAATGCAGTATCCAGTTGAGCAATAAAGAAGAGCTAAAATGCATTCTAATTGAAATGCAGTATCCAGTTGAGCAATAAAGAAGAGCTAAAATGCATTCTAATTTCTAACATTATTCGGAATTCAAATTTCATTCATCATGCAGTGGGGTATTGTTCCTACTATGGCAAGAAGTTTGATCCTGAGCCAGGGAGATGCCGGAGAACTGATGGAAAGAAGTGGAGGTGCTCGAAAGATGCACATCCGTAGTCAAAGTATTGTGAGTGGCACATGCATCGTGGTCGCAACCGTTCAAGAAAGCCTGTGGAATCTCAATCTACTTCGCAGTCATTGTTGACTGCAGTACCCCACTCCTCTATTGGGGGCAGTATAAACCGTGGAAGCTCTCAACTGATGCCGCTGTACTCTGGTGCTAATTCAAAAGGATCATCTGTTGGGAGCAATGCAACAAAGCTGCAGATGGGGCCCTATGGCAGGGAATTCAGGTACTAGTTAGTGATGCTTGATTGTTTGGTTAAATAACAGCTTGATGCTCATTCTACAGCCTTAAATAAATTGGTATCTGGTCGGTGGCCTATGATTTTCGGTAGCTGGGTATCCGAACCTCAGTTTATAATGAGATGCTACACTTTTCTAATCTCCCTCGTGCTTTTCTATGGGTGTAGTTTCTCACTAGAAGCTTCTGGAAAGGCAGGCAGCGGCACAGGCACATGGGGTCTCATGCCTGGTCAAGTTTCTTCCAGCTCATTGTTCAAACAAGGCTCTGATTCCCGAATGCTTGGCTGTTCTTCAGCTCAGCAATACACACCTCATGCCTATGAGCCTGTCTTGTCAAAACAGCAACACGGCCTATTCGGGAGTGATATCAGTTCACCTACAACACTGAAGCAGGAACATCTTTTCTTCAGCGAGTGGCCTTCAACCAAGGAATCATGGTCCAATCTCGATAACAATGGAACAAACGAAAACACCTTCTCCTCGACCCAGCTGTCCATGTCCACTCCTTCTGATTTTACTTCAGGAACTGCTTACTCTCCAAATGGTTAGCCAATTTAGTATAGTAGTAATTTATTTATGTAAGAGTTCACTATAATTTTGGGTTTTGTTGATTGCAGATGCTTGAAGTTGGATGATGAATTGCTTGCTTGTGTTGTACTACCCCAACACATTGGATTATGTCATAATCGGTATTCAACATTCCTTAAATCGACTGCTTGTATTATTCGAATAAATGTAATTTGATGACTAGTGTTTTACTCTGAATTATTCAAAGCTGTGTATGATTGTGTGAGATTAACATACATTTGAGGATTAATACTCTCTGTCTATAATAAATGTCACATTTTCCTTTTTAGTTTTCCCTTTTAGTTTATCTCACAAGAGATGTCACATTTCATTTTTTAGAAAAAACTCCCTCACATTAATAAAAATATATTATTTTTTCTCTCCACCTAACACATAAAACAACATAACCTAAAATCTTGTGTCAATTCCCAAGTGTTCCATATACTATAATATGGAATATTGCTTTTATCAAGTCCTCAACATTCTTAATTTTTTAAGAATCTTGAATAATCATTTTTTAAATTGTGGCTTGGATCTCAACTTTTGGCAGTAGATAGCTGACTAAGCTTGTCAATTTAATCTTATATTTTGTTACATGTTTAAATGGGCAAATTATTTGTAAAGTCATGAACTTTCAAAATAGTTTGGTTTTTCTTGTGAACTTTACGTGTTGCATGAAAAGTCATGAACATTACCGGACTGTGTAAATTTCTCATATGACCCGACCCGATAGATTTCCGACACAAACTTATCCTACGTGGCGCACAGAGGCGTGACTTGGCAAATGACAAATTTAGGGTTCATTTCGAATTATGGAATTAATGCTACTTTTATGCTGACTTCGACTTGTGCAATTCGATTTGTATGTTTTCATTTGTGCTACTTGTATGTTTGTGAATTGGGATTATTCCAGGGTCTGAGATTGTAAAGATAGAAGAGAAACAATCAGAATTAGTGGAGTTTTGCCAAGTCACACCTCCAGCGCGCCACGTAGGATAAATAATTGTGTCGGAAATCTATTGGGTTGGATGAGAAATTTACACAGTCCAGTATAGTTCATGACTTTTCATGTCATATTTAAAGTTTACGGGAATAACTAAACTATTTTGAAAGTTTATGACTTTATCAGTAATTTGTCCCGTATTTTCGTAGACAACTATGTGTGTTGCATAAATATAAATTAAAAATTCAATATTTATAGTAGTAGGTAGTATTTTATGTTTCATATTCTTTTACAACATTTTATTTTAGTTATGATTATGTTTTATTTCCATCCAATTATAATGGAGGACAAATCTAGTTGCTATCCTATCATATAACATGCCATGTTTATCCGATAAAAACCATTCCATACCAAGTTCCTCTCTATCCTAAAAATAATCGATGAGAGTAATTAATTTGAGAGGTTTAAATGCTCCATAACAACCAAACAAACTTGTCTTAGTTGTGCATAAGAGCATCCACAACCGTGCTCTTGCCAGCGAGCATGGTTGTGGGCCCGGCGCCACTATTCCTGTCTGCTCTCTGGCAAGAGCACAACACCCACTCCTGTGCTCTTCCGCAAGGACGAGCACAATTCAATCTAAAATTCAATTAAAAAAAATATTTCCATAATATTAAAATTCATTAAAAACCACAATAAATATTACAAATTACAAATAAAATAAAAAAGACATAATTAAAATCCTAAAAATTAAAAATTACATAATTAAAATACTAAAAATTAAAAATTACATAATTAAACTCCTAAAAATTAAAAATTACATAATTAAACTCCTAAAAATTAAAAATTACATAATTATTGGCTAATATTACCCGTGGAAGACTACTGATCCGGCGGCACTAACCCCAATTATTTTTGGAGACCCAATATCATGGCCTCGTGCGTTTGAAGTTGCGTGGGAGTCATAGTTGACCTATCGGCCATATTGAGTTGGCCTAAGAGCATCCACAACGAGTTGTTCGGGGGTGGAGGTGGCGCATAGGGAGCGGGTTCGGGAGCGGGTTCGGCGCGACGGCGGTTGGCCGCCGCCTTCTTCCTTCCTTGCGGTCGGCGTTGGGAACCGCTCGGTCCGGCGTCAGGGCTACCCAAGTTAGCTCCGGCGAGTTGGCTAGCCATTTCTTCGAAGCCGGCGTCGGATAGGGATACCGACCTTGACCGTTTGGAGGAGCCGCTAGAGGAGGATGTTACGCCTCCCATATACTTCGGGTGCGTCCGCGTATCCTGCCAAACGTTGAGCTACTTGAACGACTTGCAGTTCATGGATTGGTAGGTGCTCACCACGGCAGTGATGATGTCGACCTCGCTCCGGCCGCTCCCGACATTCCGCTGTTCCTGGAGGAAATAGCCATTGAACTTGCCAATTTCATCGTTGGCTCGGCCGATGGCGTTGCGCACCATACTCTCGTTGCACTCGATCATTCTCGGCGGCCGGTTTTCATTGTACCGGCGAGCGACGCGCCACCAAAAGTGCTCGCCGAATTGGTTCGTGCCAACCACCGCATCTTCGGATATTTCCAAGTACGCCTTGAACAATTTATCCATCTCCGCCGGAGTGTACGGTGTGCGGACACCGCGAGTAGGAGGAGTAGGAGTTTGGGAGGGGGCGGTCGGCCTAGGCTCCGATGTTCACCCGTATCGCCCTTCGGAGGCACCTTGATCGTCGATTGGGTATTGCCGGTAGCCACCCGGAACGCCCGAACTTTGGGTTTGAGGAGGGGCCGAATATTCCGTTTCCGGACTAGGAAACGGTTGTGAACCAAACCATTCGGGGTTCCAACCGTGAGAGGGCGGGTGGTCATCGCCTTGGCCGGACATTGTTATGTTGTAGGGTGAAAGAAAGATTGAGAATGGATATGAGATAATGAAGATGAGAATGGGTATGGGAGAATGAATATGAGAATTGTGTAGTTTGATGTGAATTTTTGGGTGTGAAAGTGGAGGTATTTATAGATGAAAGTGTGTATTTTTGGGGGGAAAAAATAAAAAATAAAAAAAAAATTTAAAAAGTGGTAAAAACGGTAATAAACGGATATATATATTTTTTGGGAAGTGATTTTTTTTTTTAATCGGTTTTTTAATTAAAAACCGATTTTTAATATATATATTTATATATATATATATATTCAAAGGCAACGGCTATGGCATTGCCCAATCGCCGTTCGCCACGTGTCCTGCTCGATGCATCGAGCAGCGCCGTGCTAGCAGTGCGAGCGCCGCGGCGGCGAGCCTCGTCCTTGCCAGCGGCGCGGACGGACGCGGGGCCGGCGCCACCGTTGTGCATGCTCTAATTTCCCATTATATGTTTTGGATAAAAAGTGGGTGTGCGCAATTACTTAATCTACCCCGATAATTAGTTTCAGCCCTAGCCTTCAACAACTTAATTTACCCCAACAATTAATTTCATCCCTAGCCTTCAACAACTTCCAATTACAAAGTAACTTTAGACCAGTTA
Organism: Salvia splendens; assembly: GCF_004379255.2. NCBI lineage: Eukaryota > Viridiplantae > Streptophyta > Magnoliopsida > Lamiales > Lamiaceae > Salvia > Salvia splendens. The sequence continues at coordinate 21,822,527 of NC_056043.1, read as the reverse complement.
CAATTTAATACAGTAACAAAATGGAATGTTGTTTGAGATTTACATAGTTTTATAATCGAATTTCCGCTTTACATTTCTGACCTCATTTATATTCTAATTTAAGTGTCTCAACCCCATTCATCTCTTTGCATTGATTATTATCAAATAGGAGTACTAACTAACTTTAATCCGCGGGAAACCCTGTTAAGAGCACAATTCTCTTAACGAAAAAATCATGCGATTACACTCGCAACACACCAATCCGGCGCCCCGAACGTTGGGGTCGGCGGCTCAATTCGTGGCTGGCGCGGAGAACTTCCTCTGTCGGCAGTCTTCAAGGTTTGATAAGGAGTATTGCACAAGTAATGTGGGCAAATTATTTCTTCATTCCATGAATAAAAATATAACAACATAGCCCTATTTATAATACTAGAATACTAGCTTAGGGAACAAGAAAACAAGATATGAAAATATACTATGAATCAAAAGATATGGGGAATAAAAAGATAACTAAATATTTGGGGAATCCTAAGATATATGGGGATCGTAACAACTCCCCCACGGTTAAAATCCACCTTGTCCTCAAGGTGGAAACCACGACACCACGAAGAGTCCCTCCGGGATCAAACGCACAAGACTGCCCTCTCTTTTTCAATATTTTCTTTGTGTTGCTGATTGCGGTCTTCTTCGTAACCAATTTTACAGTCTTGACTCTAATCTCATCCTCAAATAACATTCTCTTCTCTTCCATTTCCTCTTCAAGGTTGTACTTTTGTATCTCAAAAGCAGCCTTGTCCTCCTCAACAAGGCTTAGACTCTCCATCCTCTTGATTTTGCTCTGCTTTTCAGGATGCATACTTAAAGTCTTTTCTTTCGACTCCAAACTAGAATCAAGAGCTTCAGGTTTCATCTCTTTCTCGATCACCCTCAGAAAAGTGTTGTTGACCTCATCTTCTCTTTTGGTAATAGAGTCAGTCTCTTTCCTTATCTCTTTTTGATTCCACACATTACTAAGTACTATCAACTTCTCTTCCCTCTTCTCTTCATCATCGTGCGAATCAATTTTCCACTCCTTTTTCCTTGAGCTTGAGACACCCGCTTGCGATTGACGAGGAAAGGCGCATAATGGAGCTTTCACGGACATCGATAGCAAGGGCTGGCAAGGGCTCGGTGCGGCGTAGGGAGGAAGCTCAATAGTCGATGTTGTACTTGGCTGCTGTAGCTGACGATCTGACGGAGTCAGCTGTGGCTGATGTTCTGGCAACGGGGGAGTGCGAATCTTTCCAACACGGCGACCGGACGTTTGGGAGGGCAGATCCCAGCAAGTCTGGTTTTTCACATGCAGAAACGGCTGCTGGTGCGATTCTGACGAAGACCAACCCGAGTTCAGGCTTTGGCGAGCGCAATGCGGCTGTCGGAGTGGCCGTTCCTGCTCCGCGAACTGATCCCCAGAGGTGAAGGCGTTGCGCGGAGGCCGGTAGACATTCTGTCGGGCGGAATACCAGCTGGAAATAGAGCGTGCGTGCGGCGGCTCGTAGTAGTCGCTGAGCACTCCAGGTTGTTCCCAGTCTGAACACGAATACGGCTGCGGGCCGTACGTATCTGGGCTGAAATACGATGACGGCCTAGAGGTGTATGGAGGTGTTCTAGGCCGCGACTGACTGTGGGGTGGATAGCGGCGGGTTCGCTGCGAGTACATCGGGTCTGGAGTCTGATGAGGCGGTGGCTCCGGCAGGGGAGGCGCACGAAGTTTGCCAAAGCGTCGATTGGCTGCGTCCAACCGGGTCTCCAGTTTGTCAATCGCAGCATGTATGCGATCAAACAACTTGGTTGTATATGAGTCTTCCAAATTTGGCATCTCAAAGTCTCTAATTAGGGTGAATGGATGCGGAGGGTGAGAACCGATGAAAGCACCAGTTGTTAAGAGCACAATTCTCTTAACGAAAAAATCATGCGATTACACTCGCAACACACCAATCCGGCGCCCCGAACGTTGGGGTCGGCGGCTCAATTCGTGGCTGGCGCGGAGAACTTCCTCCGTCGGCAGTCTTCAAGGTTTGATAAGGAGTATTGCACAAGTAATGTGGGCAAATTATTTCTTCATTCCATGAATAAAAAGATAACAACATAGCCCTATTTATAATACTAGAATACTAGCTTAGGGAACAAGAAAACAAGATATGAAAATATACTATGAATCAAAAGATATGGGGAATAAAAAGATAACTAAATATTTGGGGAATCCTAAGATATATGGGGATCGTAACAAACCCTTAGGGTAGATCCGACTATGATCCACAAATCCGAGGTTGTTTTGGCATTTGACGAAGACGGGGTGGATTAATCCTCACCCCCTCTACGGCATGCAAACTTATGCCCTAAGTGTTGCGGTTATGATGAACCATGCACAATCGAACACTTGCAAAAACAAATAAATAAGATGAACTGATATATTCGACCGAGTATGAGATTAATTGATTCACATGTTAAATTGATTCACATGTTACTGATACAGACCAAACAGGAGAACTCATCCCAAAAGACTAGCCTGTTAGGAGAGAGAGCTCATTTAGTCTATATACCCCACATCAGTTGTTCTCACAACCGATGTGGGAATTGAGTCCGTAACAGTTATACAGTTAATTGCATACAAGAACACACATATTGCACGAACAAGGAATTAAATCATAACTCATGAAAATACTACAGTTTAGAAGACGTCTCTCTTCAAAGGTGATGCCTTACACTACCTCGTCAAACACTTCCACTCTTTGGACAAGAGGACATCTGTCTTCGAAGGTGACGGTCGTCTAAGAGGCCCGGGCACCCCTACTTGGCCATAATTGGAGCGTAGCAACACGTGAAAGAGGTGGTCACTATCGCCTCATATTCATAGACTCCATCTCTGTTCTTTATGGCAACCTCTACAACCCCCGACTGGGCCAACATGCAGATCATGTCAGCATTGAGAATATTAGAGCAGAATCTCACTCTGAACAGTGCAGTTGTGATGGACCATGCCACTACTTTGTGTAATTGTGACTAACCAAGTAAAATAACAAAAACACATTTCATTTATAATATACCCCTGTCCCAAGGAAGATGACATTTCCTTTAGGTGGCATGGGATGTTATGCAATACTCTCTCCATCACACTCTAAGTGACACATTTTTCTTTTGGGATGTCTCACTCTAATTGACTCATTTCATAAAATAAAAATGTCACTTTCTCTTCTCTTTCTCTTACTTTATTCTCTCTTTCCAATTAACTCACAAAACAACACTACGTAAAATCTCGTGCCGAATTAGAAATGCTCCATTTAGAGTGTGATGAAGGGAGCATTATTTGTGTATTAAATGAAGAGAGAATAAAGTAACATGGATTATGAAGTAAGATAAAGTTGTTTATATTTTTAGTAATGGGTCATCTTGATTGAGACAAATAAAAAAGGAAATCAGGTAATCTTTGTTGAGATGGAGAGAGTATTAGTTTGGAGGAAATATTTAATAAGATAAAATATTGGAGTATATGATAAAAATTTAGGAGTAGAATTGTGAAATTTTGTATTTCTTAGAATATGATATTACTTTGTAGGAAATATGTAAAAAGATACTTTCCGTGTCCAAGAAAAATAGACTCATAGGTAGATAACATGAGTATTAATGCAAAATTGATAGTATAATATGAAAGAGAAAGAGAAAAAGTGGATAAAGTATGTGAGAGAGAAAATATGGATAAAGGTAAACTAAGTAGAAATAAACTGAGAGTAATTTTTCATTTTATAGAACTAATTTTGGTGAATAAAAAATTGAAAGATGTAATTATTTTTTTTCTGGACAGAGGAATATATAAAAAAATTAGGAGAATAGATTAATATTGGAGTACGAATTTTACAATTTTATTTCTTTATTATTGTTAATTAACAATATAACGATAAAAGATATCTTAAGAAAAATAAGTCAAATTCTAACAATAAAAATTATAAATAAAAATAATTTTAAACAAAATCTTCTAGATATATTATTAAAAATTAGATAATAGTATAAAATAGGAGTAAATATTATCAAATAAAATCCTAATAATCATACTATGAAAATAAATATCACATAATAAAATTCTAATATTATATGATCCTAAAGAATAAAATAAAATTGTGAAACTCATTACCCAATTTTAATAAAATCCCCTAAATCTTTTTATATGTTTTTAAAAATATTTCCTATTACTAATACTTATATTCCACTTAATTTCAGAACAAAAAAAGTAACCTATTTTTTGAAGATAATATGTGAATAATGAATAATGCTATATAAATTTGTTTTAAATTAAAAATTGCGAATCATGAATTCACATGTATTAATTCGTATGAATAAAAAATGTAAATTTTATAGTAACTAATTTACATTGTTGGAGGTATTTTTGTTTGTGTTTTGAAGAAAGGCAAAATGAAAATTGTATTGCTTGTAGGCAGAAAACGACAAAGATTGGGAGTTTTTATGCACTGTTACTATCAAACAGAAGCAATGAAGCAACAAGTTAAACGACAGTGGACCACCGCAGCTCCATCTCAATCTCCATCTCAATCTCCATCTCCACCGCCAACCGCCTTAATTGCACTACGACGGCCACCCCCACTCTCACCCAATCCCAGGTTTGAGGTTGCTCTTGCCCCCTCTAATCTCACCCCCTTCTACCTTCCTTATTAAATTCTCTCGATCCATCCTTTTCACCCAGGAATTTGGCCCACTTTTATCCATCTACTGCAAACCATCATCAATTTCTCCTTCTGCCCCAACATCTTCACTTATTATCTCACCTTTTAATGCCCAATTTCTGCTCTCTGATTGTTCTTCCATGTTTTCCCCAAACCCTAGATCGATACCTTGTTTTTGCCACTGCTCTTCATTTTCCGGTGCCATTGCAGCATAATTTCTGCACGTGTCTGTTTCTGCTGCAAAAGGTAGCAGCTTTTTTGAAAATCCAAAAAAATTTCTACCCTAATTTTATGCCTAAAAATGGGGATAAAATTGAAAGTTAGGAAATGAAGAGCATGAAAACTAGGAAGCGTTCCCTTTTTTGTTTGTGTGCAGTGTTTGACAATTATGTATTTGCTTACTGCAATCTTGTCAACTACTTTTGCAGATTCCTGTATTCAGTCGTGTTGTGGGTTAAATAGGGGAGATTTTATAGGTGTGTGATGAGCGAGAAAGTGCTGACGACGGCAGAGCTGGGGTATGGTGGCTATAGGACTCCACCATTCACTCAAGTGCAGCTCAAGGAGCTGGAACAGCAAGCCATAGTGTACAAGTACTTGGTGGCTGGCCTGCCGCTACCACCAGACCTCGTTAGGCTGTTCCGCCACAGCTTCGATGGACTGCCCGCCCATGTCTTCAACCATTCCGCCTGTAATTGCCTTTTTGATATCTGTTTGTGTACATTGAGCTTTCTTATGTGCACCTTTGCTTAAAAGAGATGATAATTAGGAGTGTTTCACTAGTTATAAGCTGTGTAGGCTTCTGTAAAGGTAGTGAGCTTTTTGTTGCAAAATCCTAGATTTCACGGTAAATGTTTTCTTGTTTGGACAAGAAATGCAACTACTGAGTCTATTGACAACTTTAATCATTCATTGAGAAATGGATTTGCTTGCTGGTTGTAAGATTCATTTTTGGATTATAGGCCATTTTGAGGGTGCTAAAATAAAGACTGGTATGCTTCATTTTGTGATGCCATCTAACTTTTTATTCATTTTTCATGCCAGTGAACTATTATTCCTATTATGGCAAGAAGTTTGATCCCGAGCCGGGGAGATGCCGGAGAACAGATGGGAAGAAGTGGAGGTGCTCTAAAGATGCACATCCAGACTCAAAGTATTGTGAGCGACACATGCACCGTGGTCGCAACCGTTCAAGAAAGCATGTGGAATCTCAACCAACATCGCAGTCCTTGTTGACTGCATTACCCCGCTCATCGAATGGGGGATGTATCGACTGTGGAAGCTCTCAACAGGTGCCATTGTACTCAGGTGCTAATTCGAAAGGATTATTTGTTGGGAGCAATGCATCAAAGCTGCATATGGGACCATATGGGATTAGTGGCAGGGAATTCAGGTACTTATTGATGCTTCATAGTTTAGTTTGATCTTGCTGCTATAAGTAAATTTTGTTCGTATGATGAAATAACATCATTGCACTCATCCTACAGCCAGAGGTAAATTGTTAATCTAATCATAACAAAGGTCTGGCCTATGGTTTCCGTAGTTATGCATGCTCATGATCTAAAAACCTACTCCCTCCGTCCACCAATAAGGGTCCCACTTTGACTTGGCTCGGGTTTTAAGAAATGTAATTGAAAGTGGGTGGAAAAAATTTGTAGAAGATGGGTCCTATTAGTTTTATAATAAAATGTTAGTGAGATCAAATTAGTGGAATGTGAGGTCCATTACTAAAAGCAAGAAAAAACAAATGAGACAATATTCTCGGAAAATGACAAATTGGGACAATTAACGGGGGATGGAGGGAGTTTGATGCAATCTGGTGAACTCTGTAGCCATCAACTTTAGGTACTGTAGTTGAGTTGGTAAAAGTTACTGGGATGACAATATGAATGGGATACACAATTCTCTAAGGTGAACAGTAACCAAGTTCCTTCTAATTCGCATGCAATGGGATTTTCAAGAGTTGCCTCGTCACACCCAATTGCCTGTGTTGATCAATGCAACTCATTTGTTATTCTTTTTGTGTTGAGGAAGCTAATATTTCTGCTAGTTGGGCTTCACTGGTTTGCTTGGTGGGTGTTTTTTTCATGGGGTTAGTTGGTATTGGGTTCGGACGGTGTGAAAGTTGGTGACAGAAAGGATCTTATGTTAAAAGAAACATATAAAATCAATGTGATTGGTGTATTAGATTTTACATGCACTTTGTGCTGTTATATGATGAAAAATTCACACTTATTTCTTTCCATAAAATTGATAAGATTATTGATAAACAATATGGGAAACTATACTCTTTCTAATCTCTCGTATTCCTCTTGTGATGATGTCGGTGGGCATAGTTTCTCACATGAGGCTTGTGGAAGGGCAGGAGGTGTGGATTTAGGTCCTAATGCAGGCAGCAGCACGTGGACTCTCACGCCTTCTCATGTTTCTTCTAGCTCCTTGTTCAAACAAGGATCCGATTCTCGATATCTAGCCACTTCTTCTGCTCAACAATATATGACTCATGCCTTCGAGCCCATGAATGCTAGCTTGCCAAAACAGCAGCAGCACAGCTTATTTGTGAGTGATTTCAGTTCACCAACAACATTGAAGCAGGAACATCTCTTCTTCAGTGAGTGGCCCACAACTAAGGAATCGTGGTCCAATCTCGATAACGGCGGATCTAGCCAGAGTACCTTCACCTCTACTCAGCTGTCCATGTCAATCCCTAGGGCATCCTCTGATTTTGCTTTAGGGACTGCTTACTCTACAAATGGTGAGCCTAGTTATTTTCTTTCTTTGTTTTTTTCCTTTATGGATTTCTGCCTAAAAATCACTGAAGATTACTTAACTTTCGGTTTTGTTGCTGGCAGATGCGTGAAGGCTGATGAGGAGAGATACGAGAGGCAAATCATTTGTGCCTGATGTATCATCTGATTCTGTCAATATCGGATTCACCTTCAAGTTAGACTGGTTGGATTGTTCGTATTGTACTCGTAATACTTTTCGCTGCTATACACCTGCCAAATTTTGAGTTATCTAACACTCCCCCCGTCTCCCCTCGGAAATTATGAACATTTGGTTTGACACATGTTTTAATGCATAAGAAAATTATGAACATTGTTTGGCACAAGTTTTAATGTATAAGAAAAATATGAACATTTGGTTTGACACGAGTTTTAATGTATACTCCATTCGTCCTGATTAGGAGTCACATTTTTTTTGCATGGGTTTTAGAAATGTTATAAAAAGTGGATAGAAGAAAGTTAGTGTATACGGCTCCCATTTATATATATTAGTTCAAAATGATATGTGAGTGAAGTGAGTTAGTGGAATGTAGGGTCTCTTTACCATTTATAGTAATAATGAACCGAGACTCTTATTCACGCACATACCAAAATGGAAAAACGAGACTTTTATTTGCATACAAAGAGAGTAATTGGTAAAGTAAGAAAGAGAGAGAAATGACAGTGTAAATAGTGTTAGTTGAGAGTGAGCTTCATATTATTAGTAGTGTAGTGTAATAATATAAGTTGATAATAAAATGATGTATAGGATGTGTTGTTTAACTATTTTAAAATTAGAAAGTTCATACTTTTGAGGGACGGTGCTGGGGCATGAGGCCGCGTCCCATTGCGGTCCGGCCTGGCGTTGCGTAGTACTGGATGCGCCCTGTTGCTGTCCGGCCCGGCGTTGTGAGCGCTCGTGCCGGAGCCGGACTCCGTTCTTTTTATATATATATATATATAAATTGATTTTTTAACTTTTTTTTTACCTATTTAAACTCCACAACATTTTCATTCTTTCTACATTATTCCTATGAATTTTCCTAAATATAATTGTTCAACATTTTCAATCTTTAGTAATTGTAATTTTTTAATTTTTAGGACTTCGTAATTTTTAATTTCTAGGGTTTGTAATAATTTATAATTTTCGAATGAACAATGAATTTTTTGAAATATAATTGTTCCACGTTTTTTTTATTTTAATTGCAAAATAGTTTGAAGTGTGAATAGTGCAATTTATTATTTGTTGGCTAAATAGTGCAATTTATTACTCACTCCGTCCCACAAGAATATACATTATTTTCTATTTAGTCAGTCCCACAAGAATATGCACATTCTAATTTTAGAACTCTTTACTCTCTAATGAGGTGAGACCCATTCATTATCCACTAACAATACTTTATTTAGTTTTTATCTCTACATCTCTCTTACTTTACCAATTTTGCAATAAAATTCATGCCGAACCCACAGTGCATATTCTTTGAGGACGAGGGGAGTATTTGTTAGAGCATCCACAATGGTGGTTAGTGGGCAGACTAGTGGTTGCCACATCACCATTTCTTAGTCCGACCCTTCCTTCTGCAGTGGTTCGGACTAGTGTCCGCCCTATCAATTAAAACCTATTTTTCATTTAATATTTAATGTTATTATTTTTTATTTTTATTTTCACATATTATAAATAGTAAAATTAATTGCAAAACATACATTATTTAATATAAAAAAAAGAAGTTACAAATTTTATATTTAATTTATTTTTTTTATTTCAAATAAATAAATAGCAAAATATAATATACTATAAAAATATAAACATGCTATAATATACTATAAAACACAACAAATTTAAATAAAACACTTACATTAATTGAAAAAAAAACACTTACATTACTTAAATTAAATTTACATTACCATAAAAATATAAACATGCTTATAGGAAAAAAATATAAAAAAATAGAATATAATGAGAAAAGTATAATAAAAGTCAAAAGTAAAAAAATGTTGAGTTTGGGGCTTGAACCCACACTTCTTTGATTTTTCAAGACAAATTTATCACTAGGCTAAACAAAAAATTTGTATTGAAATCAAACAAAGTTTTACATAAAGCAACAAAAACTCTCTTTTAAGTGTAAAACTAACTGTCCAACATCGAAATTACAAAGAAATTTGGAGTTGAAAACCTATCTATAAAACTACCATTTATCCCACATCGAAGTCAAAATAAAAGTTGGAGTTGAAACCTATCTATAAAAGGTCTTTCAGTAATTCACAGATCCGTCTTTTAGTATGGATGATTATATTCTACGAAATAAAGTCTTTCAGTAATTCACAGATCCGTCTTTTAGTATGGATCGTTGTGAAATTATAATTTTTTTCATTACTTTAAAAAATCAATTTTTTGTAATTAAAAATCAATTTTTTAAAAATTGATTTTTTGTCGTCCGGACCCTGCAGTGGGCGGACGATAGGTCGGACGAGGCTCGAGCGCTCCTTCTGTGACCGAAATTTTGGTCATGGCGATGGTCCGTCTACCTGCGATGGTCGGAAGAGCGCGCGGCCGAGGGATTGGGCAGATGATTTTTTCACCATTGTGGATGCTCTTATAAAATACAATGTCATCGAGGGTCATAGGTTGATAGGGACCTAAGAAGAGGGTGAAGATATAACAAGGAGTCAAGTCGGAGTTATGGACTGATTCAAACAGTAATCTTCCTATGAATATGATGTCCAAACTCTCTACTAAGACCACCATTGTCTTTATCTTTGAAAAAGTTTCGTGTGAGTACCTTGCACGTCCTAATTGGAGTCCGGATGAGAGAGTTATGCTAAACAGTCCCATCGAGTCCGCTCATGAGTCCAAAAACGTTTTTGAAGGCATTTTCATCTTTTTGTGTTGTTTTTAGCCTGTAACATGAATACTCAGCTATGGTCTGTGAGAATACAGCTTTGGACTGACTCAACTTATTTTAAACACGAGTCTCCTGCAAGTGTACGAGGCTATATAGTAACTAGTAAGCAAGAGTATCGTATCTATAGAGATAATATGTGTCCACCTAAGTACTGCAAACCAATCTCAACTACTATCTAGACGATCAAAATGAGTTTTTGGGTTTCTCAATCTACTAAAATTAAAAGCGTAAATGATAATTAAAACAATAAAAAAGCAAACAAGACAACTTAAAACAAATAAGAGAAAATAAACTGTGGAAACCAAGAATTTGAGAAATAGAATCCTACATGGTCGATAACAACTATCCTATGTTTAATCAAAGTCCAAACTATACCAACAAAGGTTCTCAAGGGTTACTAAGCTATCACAAAGGTAAAACTATATTTTCTCCCGAAGCATATAATTTGTAGATTGTTACCTAATACCGAAGTCTCCTTTCTAGAACTGAGGCAACAACTCCTAAAAGCTCACAAGATATTTTGATTCACTCAAAGGCTCAAATCTCTCGATTATATTGGCAAAGACGTCAATTTCTCCTCTTTCAAATTAGACTACTCATCTCTTGATTATTGTAGTAGTAAAATTCACATACATTTATAAGGTGATCAGTCAAATAAATGTATAAGCATAAGAGAAATCAAAATAACCACATGAGCCAAGACATAGAAAAATGAAATCAATTAAACATAAGAATCATTGTATCACCCCTGTAGAACTCTATAGAGGATTTAGCCACACATGTTCACCACAAAAGTCAAATAACAAAATAGATGAAACATCATAAAAACTAAACTAACTACACCCTTGAGTTGGGGAATCCTGATTGGAAAGCTCATTCTTCAAACCTTTGAATGAATTGGGAAGTTCAATCTTGAATCCTTGCTCTCAAAGTTGTTTTTCTCTCTTTAAGGTTGTGGGAATTATTGAATATTGTACTCCTTGCTTTGGATTGCTAATAATATAGCTTGGGCTAATATTTGTTGAGCCCATTCAATTGTGTTATGGCTCATATAAAGGTTGGGCCGGTTTATTTACCTGGTGCGCTGGATGGCTGCCACCTGGCTCCTCCACGCGGATCTTGCACCTGAGCCGTTGGATTGATGAGTGTGTTTGTTATGAGCCTGTTTGACTCCTTCCTTCTCATTCATTCAGTCAATACTCCCTCTCTCTCTGAAATCGCTCTGCCTTCTCTCTACCTTCTCTCAGTTTTCCAGCGGTTCTAGCCGAAGATTTCCTTCAAGCTCTTGGTTCTACCGATGATTCTCAGTTTCAAAGAGATCTATCGGTGTAGTTTGAGTGTTAGGCAACTTCTTCGGTTTCCTTCTCAAACCCTAGGGTTCGGTCTTCTTCTGTGACCAACCTAGTTGTGCTTGAAGGTGTTGTGCGAGGGTTTCTTGTGTTCAAGGCAGTGTTCTGAGAGGTGCTTGTTAATCCGCATGCTGAGATGGCCGTGGTGTGCGGAATCAGTGAGATCTAGGGTTTCACAGATCTCTAATTATGTGGTCCGTTCAACGATTTTCATCTTTGTGGCTTGTAGTGAGGATTGGGGAGGTCTGAGGCCTAGTGCAGTCACTGTTGTGACCTAAGCCATCCGTGGCCCGTTTTCTCTGATTTAGTCTGTCCTTCTAGTTTAGATCTTTCAGGATCAATTCCTTGTGAGACTAACTATTCTACTAAGTGCGCAGGTGACTCGGTGAAGCTGGAATCTCAAGACCATAGATATTCTTGAGATAGCTTAGGGTTGTTACTGTGTAATACTTAGTTAGCTTGTAATCTTGGTATCACAGTTGTACTTAGCTTGTACCTCTGAGATTAGTCATCTCAGATTGCGATCAATAAAAAGAGTCTCGGTAATTAGTGAATCCATGGTGGTTTGATCCCTACAGGAATAATGAATGGTGGTGGGAATATCACTCAATAGGCATGATTAGGCATCAAAATCCCACAAAACAGGTAAAAAAATCCCCGTTTCCATTTTTCCGGAGCGTGCCCGCTCCAAGTTTTTGGAGTGGGAATGAATTTTCGGCAGCTTTCTCGAGTGGGCCACCGGTATGGCGCGGAGGTGGAGCGGGCCGCCCCATGGTTTTGGATAGCGTGCAGTCTTCATAAAATGGGTATAACGTTCTCTATAAAACTCTGATTGAAACGTACAAGATACCCACATGAAGCTCTTTCGAAGACGAAGAAAATGATATGCATTAAGGACAATTGGAGTTCAAAATCGCCAGAAAAAGAGTCTCGAACCAAGGCTGCTGCACATCCATATATTTTGTACATTTTCCTACACATTCATCGTAAAATAGTCAAAATACCAACATAATAGAGAAGTAGATATAAACACGCATAATAATAGATGAAATTTGATCAAATTCATATAAAACTACCATCTAAAATTATGCAAAATCTTAGTATATCATGGACTCATTTTGAATATTACCAAGTCTCAAATATTGAGCACCCATCTTTATTTTTTAAGATTTATCAAAATTACTTGTAGTTGCATTGTTCTTTTGCAAACTAAGTTCATGTTACGACATGCTCGCTAGTTCTTGTATTACTATTTTATTAGACCCATCAGATTCATTCAGGTGAAAGTAACATTTGAATTATTTTATTTTGTTTCACTAATCTATAATTTATATCACATTCATCTTCTTCTCCTTTTTTGTAGGGGACCGGGCTGTCACGACCTTTTTTGTCCGTGAACTCGTGTCGAATGGCTTCTTAGAACATCTCTAAGGGGAGAGGTAAATGGTGTAACATCCCTAACCCAAAAAGTACAATATAAAGATATATATATATATTTTGCAATATAGATATCAAAATTTTAAAGTGCACATTATAAACTATAATAGCTAATAAGGGACCAATATTATTATTAGTATGAATAAAAATCGATTTGATGGGAAACAAATAAAATAGTACATATTTAATGTATAGATGGATTGTTTAAAATAGATTATTATGTTATTAAATACTCCCTAATTAAATGAATGAAATCTATATGTATTGTGATCACTCGTAATGTGCAGAATAGTTGTATACATGAGAATTATTATTATTAATACTATTTATATATGTGATGTCCTAGTTTGCTGCATCAGTTTATGCAGCAATGTAGTATATATGATAGGCTTATTTCAATATTACTCTCAATATTATATGAATCATCATCCCTATCTATTCTTATTCATTTTTTTACAAAAAGGTAATCAATACAAAAATATATATAATGAAGCAAAAGGGGAGACGGCTAATAAACTAACTTTTGGAAACTAGGTGTCTAAGTGCTTCATGGGAGGGAGACGAGTAGAAAAGATGATCAGGGAAAGAATTTGGGACTGCCACTAGCTCGGCTAGTTATCGTACCAAAATAAGGGCTATAAATCAAGCTTTTAATTTTACATGGGTTATGTGATTGATTGATGTGTTGAATTAGAGTGAATATTTGGATTATATGAATGTGAACTTGATATGATTATATTTTATTTGATATTGATGGTGGAATATGATATGTGTATGTGATTGGTGTAATAAATATGTTTTACATGTGATTTTAGAGTTATATGAATCATTGGATTAAAAATGATCTGTGACGGTTTTGCCCTGAGTCTGATATCAATGACAATGAGATCTACGGGTCATATATACAATGACAATGGACCTTCGGGTCATATATATATATGTACAAAGGCAATGAGACTTTCGGGTCATATATATATATATATATATATAGGGTTTTGATCCATGCAAAACCATTCTTAATACAAAAATGCAGAACCAAGCATACAAAAGTCATTTTTAGGTCATTGTAAGCTTATTTTTACGTCATTATAGTAAGGATGACTTGAAATGATCTTAACTTGACCTCAAATCCAAAGTTTATAATATGACCTAAAACTGCTTTACAGTGACCCTCCGTGTTTTTGTTTAATTATTGACCATTGGATTGTCAAATCTCATGGTCAGGATTTGGTCTGGATTTTGTATTGAGATCAAGTTTTGTATTGATCATTTTCCTATATATATATATATAGGGTAGTGATCAAGATATAACTAATCTTAAGTGTATAACTAGAGAACAAATCTCAGCCACACATCTTAATGGAACAAATATTATTTATTTTAATTATATAAAATAGGCCAAGGGTATTTTGGAAATTACAATATGAAATTTAAATCTGCGTAGGTTTCCTTTCTTTCTCCTTCAAATCTGCAATCAAATATCCATTGATTTCCTTCCAAATCTGCGTAGGTGCAGCTGCTGGCGTAGCCGCAATGCTCGCCTTGCTTCCGCGATCGCGGGGGTGGAATTCGTGCGTGGAGAGCATGACGGCGGGGTGGCGATCGCGGCGTGGCCTATGCATTTCGACCAGCCGAGCAACGCCGCGCTGGTTGCAGATGTTTTGAAGACTGAGATTGTGGTGAGGGAGTGGAAGGATAGGGCGGGAGTAGTGAAGGCGTCGTTGATTAAGAGTGTCGTGAGGAGATTCATGGCGTCGGAAGAAGGGTGTCGGATTAAGGAGACGGCGGAGAAGCTGGGCGCCGCCGTGAGGGAGGCGACGGAGGCGGGCGGCGTTTCGAGGATTGAGTTGGATTCGTTCATTGCTCATGTCATTAGATAGGATGCATGCCCCATTACATGTCTAAGTAAAATCAGAACAAGAGTGATGTGTTTTGTAAACAAGAGTGAAGTAAAATCATAATAAGAGTGATGTGTTCTGTGAACAAGAGTGAAGTGTTTTGTGAACAAGAGTGGAGTAAAATCATAATAAGAGTGATGCGTTTTGTAAACAAGAGTGAAGTAAAATCATGGTAAGAGTGATGTGTTTTGTAAACAAGAGTGAAGTAAAATCATGCTAAGAGTGATGCGTTTTGTAAACAAGAGTGATGTGTTTTGTAAACAAGAGTGAAGTAAAATCATAATAAGAGTAATGTGTTCTGTGAACAAGAGTGAAGTGTTTTGTGAACAAGAGTGAAGTAAAATCATAATAAGAGTGATGCGTTTTGTAAACAAGAGTGAAGTAAAATCATGGTAAGAGTGATGCGTTTTGTGAACAAGAGTGAAGCGTTTTCTGAACAAGAGTGAAGTAAAATCAGAATAAGAGTGATGTGTTTTGTGAACAAGAGTGAAGTAAAATCAGAATAAGAGTGATGTGTTTTGTGAACAAGAGTGAAGTGTTTTCTGAACAAGAGTGAAGTGTTTTGTGAACAAGAGTGAAGTAAAATCAGAATAAGAGTGATGTGTTTTGTGAACAAGAGTGAAGTGTTTTCTGAACAAGAGTGAAGTGTTTTGTGAACAAGAGTGAAGTAAAATCAGAATAAGAGTGATGTGTTTTGTGAACAAGAGTGAAGTAAAATCAGAATAAGAGTGATGTGTTTTGTGAACAAGAGTGAAGTAAAATCAGAATAAGAGTGATGTGTTTTGTGAACAAGAGTGAAGCGTTTTCTAAACAAGAGTGAAGTAAAATCAGATTGATCAAACACCTTCTAGCATCAGCATTTACAAATTTCTCTCTGATCAAATAAATAATTAAGAATGAAAATTTAGCCGAATTATAAGAGGATGAACTTCAATTACTATTATTACAAGAATTTCCGTAGCTCAATTCGCCGTATTTATAGCTGAAACCGATCGCCGCCTTTGCTCGGGCAAATTCTAGCTTTGATGAACAGAGCTCCGAATTCTTCAATAATTCTTGAATTCACATACAACATTCAGCAACCTAAGAGTAATTAAACTCAATTTCGAGCCGGAATTCCCATACCGGATGATGATTCCGGCGAGCAGCGACTTGTCGATCACCGTCTTCAGCTTCACATTCTTCGGCCCGGTCAGCTTCTGCGCGCGCTTCGCGATCTCTGCCAGATGCTGCGGCTCCAGCTCCACCACCGACGCCACTGTCGCCACCTCCGTCTCCGACAGCCGGTTCGCGATCAGCTCGAACTCCGCCGCGATCTCCTTGATCAGATCCACTCGCTTCATGTCCGTGAAGTTAACCTTCAAATGAAGTAAAAATTTACATAATCTAATTTTTTTGTGCAATGACAATAATACCCCTGACTTGTTATTATGGAGTAAATTTGTGATTGAGGGAGCTAATATCTCATTAAATTCGAAAATTAATATTAGCCCTTGATTTTTTTTGATGTTGTGGCTATTATTTGTTCTCTAGTTATATGGTTAAGAGGTGTTTGCCATAGATCACTACTATATATATATATATATATATATGTACAAAGGCAATGAGACTTTCGGGTCGTATACAATTGAATCCCGGGCAGATACCAGACTTGATTTGTCACAGAATAATAAATTTAACTGAGAGTCATATGCATATAGATCTGAAATTGTTTATGATATATGATGTTTATTTATATGTGCGGATTTACAATATTTGTATATAAGCCTAATAAATGATGGATTTTGTAATTATAGTATTTGGATGTGAAATGATTAATATGTGATTTCCTTACTTTAATTTGTATTTGTATTTTTTTTTCTATAAATATATATGTCAGAGGGGTTGGGGTGTGACAAATGAAGAGGTAAAGTTTTATAACTAGCATATTTGTCTTCTTTTCACGAGAAATCATTTTCCAATGGGAAAGATATTTGAGAATGTATTATACATTTTTCAATTTTAAAGAGGGATCTTTACCTCTACATCATAAAGAGGTAAAATCTTATAACTACCATATTTACTTTTTTTCATGAAAAATCATTTTTCAAGGAAAAAGTATTTGAGAAGGTATTATACCTTTATGTTTTGAAATGCATTTTATACTAATTTTTTATTTTAGAAAATAATTTACCTTTTCATATACCTTTCTCTATGTGTTACTCCCTCTGTCCGTGAATAGGAGTCCCGTTTTGCCATTTTAGTCCGTCCGTGAATAGGAGTTACGGTTCACTTTTACCATAAATGGTAATAGGGTCTCACCTTCCACTAACTCATTTCACTCATATTTCATTTAAAACTAATGTATACAAGGGGAACCTCTATTCCACTTACTTTTTTCCAATCACTTTTCTTAACATTTCTTAAAATCTGTGCCGCCAAGAAAATGAGACTCCTAATAGCGGACGGAATAAGTACTTTTTAAAAAGATATATTTTCCTTTATGAGAAGATAAATAAAAAAATATACCTTTTATATATATATTATCCCTTGGAGATGCTCTTAAGGGATATTAGATCAAATCTAAAGTCGAGTTGACTTGGTCAACCTGAAAGTAACAGGAGTTGACTCAGTCAACCTCTGAAGTTTAGTCCTACACAAATTTGAATTGAACAATATCCGATCTTGCTTGCACCTACCGAATTGTTTTGTTTTAGCTTATGAAATAAAATCAACATACATTTAAGTTTTAGAAATTTAATAAAAATAGAATCCGATGCTCAGATTGAGCAAGAGGGATGCAATATTTTACTATGGTCAAATTCCTAAGTTTAGTAATTGTCGGACAAATCTTCAATATGGTGTGAATCCAAACAAATGATATTATCCCAAAAATAGACTTACAAAACAATGTTGTGGCAGGCATTGAGTATCTAAAATTCAAAGCTTATAATTGATTAAACTAATTTTTGCAACATAAGTCAATTCTGAGCCCTTTTGTCCTGTTTCCTGGAAATTAACTTGTAGTACTACTTGTCTACGTAACTACACTTTGTTTTGCTACAACAATTCGATCTATGAAATCCTCATTTCAATTAAATCTTCAAAAAATAATATATGCAACCCATGTTGAGAAGCAGGAATAATCTAATCTCAGCATGTTTTCTGCTATGCTTCATGACATCTCTTTCCCTCGGAAAAGACACACTTTCCAAAGGAGAATACATCACAAAGAGCCAAACACTGATCTCAAAGATGGAATCTTTGAAATGGGATTCATCAAACCATGCTCTCACAACACCAACTTAGGCACATTTGGTACAAAGACTTCCCAAACAAAACTCTAGTTTGGGTGGCCAACAGTGAGAAGCCATATTGCCCCACACTTCCAAGAATTTCAACCTCAAACTATCTCCAAATGGCAACTTAGAATTGCACAATGACCTTGATCTCTTCTGGTCCACAAGTTTGATCCCAACTCTAGCACAAACTGTTGAAGCAAGTGCTTCTTGATAATGGGAATCTCATGTTAAGAGATGCATCAAAGCCAAGTAGAGTATTTTGGCAGAGTTTTGATCAGCCTACTCATGCTTGGCTAGCTGGAGCTGCAGTTGGCAGAGGGAAGCGCCTTGTCTCTTGGAAAAGCTCTTGTGATCCTTCTGAGGGGCCCTTTTCCATGGAGATGGCTGCTGAAAATCATCGTTCTTTCGTGTTGAAGAAGGAGATGTCAAGTGTGTATTGGAATGTGAATGTGTTTCACTCAGCTCCTCAGCTTAGCTACTTTTACAATTTCAGTTTCCATTCATATGAGAATGGGAGTTACATGAAATATGATGTGCTGAATCCTCATGTGTTATCCATGGTTGTGTTGGATTCATCAGGAAATCTGATGCAGTTTGTTTCTCTCAGAAGCAAGCGCAATTGGACCACCGAGTTTGAGCTGCCTAAAGAGGTTTATGACTTGTGTGCAGATTGTGGGAAAAAAGGTTAGGGGTGTTTACTACTTAATATCACCGATTTATATGCGCGTGTGTGCTTTTTATGTGGGATCGTAAGAAAATACTGGAGGTGATCATTGCAGTGGTTTGTTTTCTCTGGTGGCGCTCTGCGCTGCTTTTACACAAGGAGGAACAGGCACAAAGGTTTTAAAAGGCCTTTGTTTTACATGTATTTGCTTATGGTAGTGAAGACTCTTGATAATGTTTTTTTGTCACTTTTGCAATGTTGGGCTTATTGAACAGAAGGCAAGGAACATGGAGATGATCTTTTGTCGTACGATTTCGACCTAAATGTGGAGCACCAGCCATCCTATGATGCAACAAGGGAAAACAACACACAATTTGATCTGCCCATGTTTACTTATTCAAGTGTTTCTGCAGCAACTAATAACTTCTCACCAGAAAAAAAGCTTGGAGAGGGAGGATTTGGACCAGTTTACAAGGTTCATCTTTGATTGCTTAATACAAGTTAGAGCAAAAACTTACATGAAGCTGTCCAATTATTTTCAAACAGGGCAAATTACTGAATGGACTAGAAGTTGCCCTAAAGAGGCTCTCCAAGAAATCCGGACAAGGCTTCGAGGAATTCAGATATGATATCTTGCTTATCGCAAAACTCCAGCACAGAAACCTTGTTCACCACTTAGGCTGCTGCACTGCCCCAGATGAGAGCATACTCATCTATGAGTACATGCCTAATAAGAGCCTTGACTTATTCCTTTTTGGTTAGTATATATATACCACTTCATAATACATATCTTACTACACTATAATGACTACTAAACTAATGTTGCTCATCAAATCAAAACATGAAACAGGATTAATAAATTAGATTGGGCTACACGCGTTGGCATTATTGAAGGGATTGCTCAAGGGTTACTCTATCTCCATGAGCACTCAAGGGTTTGTGTCATCCATAGAGATTTGAAGGCGAGTAACATTCTCCTAGATGGTGAGATGGTCCCCAAGATTGCGGATTTTGGCCTGGCCCGTATCTTGAGGCAATGATTCGCGGACTCAAACGAATAAGATTGTTGGAACATAATAAGATAACTCTTACAACTATATATGTAGCCATTGCAAGAAAACTGATGTGGATTTGGTTGTCTGGAAATGTTAGTGGCTACATGGCTCCTGAGTATGCATTGGAAGGCCTATTCTCCATAAAGTCAGATGTGTTCAGCTTTGGAGTGTTGGTTCTTGAGATTATAAGTGGCAAGAAGAACACTGGCTTCTACCAAACTCACTCTCTCAATCTTCTTGGACATGTAAGCAAGAAACAGACCACATTTAATTTCCTATATCTTCTTGGAGACTGATAAATGTGGTTGGATGAATGAATGTGTTGCAGACATGGGATCTGTGGACTTCAGGCAGAGGAGTGGAAGTGGTGGAGGGATCTCCAGCGGCAGCGGTGGCATTGAGGTATATCAATGTGGGATTGTTGTGTGTGCAAGAAAATCCTAATGATAGGCCAAACATGTCTAGTGTGGTGTCCATGCTTAGGAGTGAGAGTGCAGCTCTTCCAGCACCTAACAAACCTGCATTTTCTGCTGCAAGTTCAAAAACTTCCACTACCTCATTAGAGGTAAATCATTCTATTAATGGATTAACTGTTTCAACTATTGAGCCAAGATGACCATACATTCATCTATTGTTTACTAAGATCAGTTGGAACTTTAGACTATACCTTACCTTGATAATATTTGTTGATTCTATCTCATTGAAGTGATATGTATATATGATCAGTCATATAGAGTAAATGTCACCACTTTTAATATTTGCTCCATTTTATTACACATCTTTCTTTGTTGCATAATGAATTTATAATGTAGAATAAGACAAAATGTTATACTTTTGACAAGATTTATAGTGTCATCAATGTCTTATTCCCTCCGTCCCACTCTAAGTAGAGTATTTAGGGGTGGGTAGGTGCGGTATACCTCACCAAAACTACCATACCGTATACCTTACCGTAAATTCAGTATGCAAAAAAATCATACATTTACCTTACCAAAATTTTCGGTACGGTGAATTTCCATACCGATACCGTACCTCATTTTCGGTATATCGTACAGAAGTTCGGTATACCGTAATTTTGCGGTATACCGTAATATACCTGACTTTCAACATTAATGAAGATAGATGATTTGAATATTATTTATATTTTATAATTTTAAAAATATACGTATTAAATATATTTTATTCATAATTATATTTATATTTGACAATAGATTTTATAATTTAAAAAAATATAAAATATTTTCTATATATAATTATATTTATATTTTACGGTATATACCTTACTTTACGGTACACACTGAATTTCGGTATGCAGCGGTATTTGAAAATTTATACCGTTACCTTACCGTTATCTTTCGGTAAGGTATCATACCGTACCAAAAATTACGATATACCGAAAATTCGGTATTTTTGATATTTTTTCGGTACGATAAAATCGGTATTTCAGTAATTTTCCCAGCCCTAAGAGTATTTCTAATTGCGCACATTCGGCACGAGATTTTATGTAGAGTTATTCTGGGAGTAAGGTAGAGAAAATAATGTAAGATAGAGGGAAAAAGTAGATAGAATGATGTTTCCATATTTAGAAATGTGTCATTTAAAGTGGGACATCCAAAAAGAAAAATGTATCACTTAGAATGAGACAGATAGAGTATTATTTAAACAAATACGATCTTCAGTGCAAGTAATTTACTACTACTATTTAGCCTTCTATATTTTGTACCGTAACATATATGCCCAAAAGCTTCTTTGCTCATATTCCTTTTAAACATAACAAAATAATTTGAATTATATAGTAAATATTATCAATTGCTAACTATTTACTAATTGCTAACTTTTATCAATTTCTAGCCATTAGATTTACATGATTTAATGGTATCGAGTGGTGTAACATGGAAATTCATATTATATTAGTTAATTCAAAAATGGCCTTTTCGTCATTTCTTAGACATAACAGTTTTAGTCATTCTCGCAATGCCAACACATATCAGTAATAATATTAACTAAATGTCTTGGTATGTCAACTAAATATGATTGACATTGAACATGCATATGCTTGATATTATATAACTATGTTTGACATGAGTGTCAAAGTCGAAAATATTAAAAATTTGAATAAAATTATCAAATTTTATCATTAGAACATATGTAATTAGGATCTTGTTAAAATCCTTATAAAATTACCTTTAATTTGATATATATGAAAAAATATTTTAAACCGAGATAGTTTTATGACTTCAAAGCTTTAAAATATTTTTAAAAAGTTAGTTATAATTAATAAAATTTAGTTTCATTAATACACCTGATTAACATTGTTAAACAACTAGTTAATATCGTGTATACTCTGTTTGACATTGTTATAACAGCTAGTTGACATAGCGTGAAAATTGATCTTGACCTTTTATTTTCAAAACGGATGGACTAGATTTGGTAATAGTTATCAATTTAAGGTATAGTTAGCAACCTAACAAGATCCGCACACAGATTTGATAATGATGTAGATTTGGGTGGGCTTATGACAAGCATTAAGAGCTGGAATCCTAAAGGTTTTGATGTCCAAAAGTTTATCTTTAATTATTACTCTCTTCGTTTGCAAATATGAGTCTCATTTCTTTCTGGCACGGGTTTTAAAAAACGTTAAGAAAAGTCGGTGGAAGAAAGTTAGTGGAATATGAGACTCACTTGTATATATTAGTTTTAAACGATATGTGAGTTGAATGAGTTGGTGGAATGTGAGGTCTCTTTTATCATTTATAGTAATAATGAATCGGGACTCCTATTCGCGGACGGACCAAAATGAAAAATGAGACTCCTATTCGCGGACGAAAGGAGTCGAAGTCAATAAGTCTTTATTTGTAAATATTACTTTCTACGCCATGAAATAATGTCTCATTTTGCCGTATGGGATGTCAGCGATTTAAAGTCTTATTTGGTTTTTTTATTTTAGTTAAGTGGATCCCACCATTCAACGAAATTATTACACTCACATTCTATAATAAAACTAATATAGTATAAAAGTGGGGTCCACATTCCACTAGCTCATTTCTCTAATTTTTTAACAAAGTAAAACAATTTTTTAAAAATCTATATCGAGTCAAAATGAGGCTATAAATGAAAAATGAAAGAAGTAAAAGTTTAAAACTTTATAATTAAATGCTACTCCCTCCGTCCCACTCAAGGAGTCCCGATTTATCATTTTTGGGTGTCCCACTTTAGGAGTCCCGGTCGGTATACTTCATAAATGGTACTCCCTCCGTCCCTAATAATTTGTCACCATTTGACGTGGCACAGGTTTTAAGAAATATAATAGAAAGTGAGTTGAAAAAGTTAGTGGCATGTGGGTCCTACTTTTATATATTAGTTTTATAATAAAGTGTGAGTGAGAATGAGTTAGTGGAATGTAGGGTCTACTACAAAAAAATGGTAAAGTGAAATGTGACAAATTTTTAGGGACAAACGAAACTGAAAATAAGTGACAAATTTTCAGGGACGGAGGTAGTAATATGCCTCACATTCCACTAACTTTTTTCCACTCATATTTTACTATAAAACTAATATAGTATATAAAAATATGATCCACATTCCACTATTTTATTTTACCAACTTCCTTCTACATTCTTAAAACCCAAGCCAAATTCAAATAAGGCTCCTAAAATTGGATGAAGGAAATATTTTTTCATTTTTATTTTAAGTCTCTTATAAAAAGTCATTCATCTCCAACCATTTACACCAAACTCAAACCCATTTTTGAGTATACATCACACCAAAATGTAATTTTACTCCAATCATTTACTCCAAACTCGAACCAAAATGATATTCTATATTCACATAATTTTTATATTTTTTTAATTATACCCACATACTTATTTAAATTACATATTAACCACAACACGTTATTAAACATTTTATATAAATTAAATATTTATATAAAACTTTATTATTAATATATTTATGCATTGAATATACTTTATATTCAAAAAAAATTATACTATTATGAAAATTAAAATACAATAAATATACTATAATAAAATTCAAAACTCGAAAATTAAACATATATGGATGCATTCCATTACTACCAACGAAAAGAAATTCCAGCGAAGAATTTATCAAGTACTACTTGTTACACATCGTGATAAAGAAACGTCCTTGTCATATTATAATGATGCATATTCACATCAATTGTAAAATAAAGGACTAGTTTGCAACATTTTAAAATTTTTGCAGTAGATACCCAAATTTTGTGTTGTACGCTATATTTGGTATTGTTTTAGGAAAAAAAACACCAAAAATGGGTATAGATTTGGAGCATAGTTGGAGAAGATTTTTACACTAAAAATGAGTTTTAGTGTATGGTTGGAGATGACCTAAGAGCATCCGCAGCGATCGGACTCCGTCCGTGCCAGCGGCGCGGTGGAACGCTGCTCGCCGCTGCACTCTTGCCGCTGGCGCGGCACTGCTCTTTGTGGCAATGATACGGGGTCTCCATCCGCCCCCGATCCCGCTCCCGCTCTCTTTGTGCCACCTCAACCCCCCACCAACTCGTTGTGAGGGGATTTGGCCCAACTCAATTTAGCCTTTAATTATGTAATTTTTATTTTTTATGTGTTTAATTATGTAATTTTTATTTTTTAGGTGTTTAGTTATGTAATTTTTAATTTTTAGGATTTTAATTATGTAATTTTTTATTTTTAGAATTTTAATTATGTAATTTTTAATTTTTTTGTAATTTGTAATATTATTCCAGGTATTTTCAATGCATTTTAATTTTGTGGAAATGTTTTTATTTAAATTGAATAATAGAATGGTGAGACCCTTGAGCTTGTCCTTGCGGAAGAGCACGGATGTAGGTATTGTGCTCTTGCCTAAGATCAGGGAGTAAAAAAGTAATAAAAGTGTGTCCAGGCCTTCATCCGTGCTCGTTGGCAAGAGCACGGATGCGGATGCTCTAAGAGACTCAACCACTTATTCATAGGAGACTCGAAGTACACGAAAATAAAGATAGCGTTACTGATAAACTTCTAGACCTCAAGGAATATTTAAAGAATAAGACTTATAAACTTTTAATAATTAAAGAAATTTTTTGACACACTTCAAATCCTATCAGAAGTTTCATCTCACTTTTATTATTTTTGATAACGGCCACGTATCACTAACTCAGTCCACTTATATTATATTATTCTATTGGTTCTTGAAAAATATTTATAAACTTTTGGGCAACGAGTTTTAATACACAATTAATAAAGCAAGAGAGCGGAAGAAAAATGGTAGTACTCCCTCCATCCCAAGGAAGATGATCCCTTACTTGGGCGGCACAAGATTTTATCTAACTTTATTTCATGTGCTAAGTAGAGAGAATAAAGTAAGAGAAATGAAATAAAATAAGGATAAAGGTGTTTTCATTTTTACTAATGGGTTATCTTGATTGTGACAAACTAAAAATGAAAGTGGGTCGGTCATCTTCGGTGGGATGGAAGGAGTATCTGGAAATAACATTAGTGGAGAGTGAGGTCCCCATTATTAGTAGTGTAATTAGAAAGTTTATACTTTTTAGGGATGGCTAAAAATGAAATAGTTCATACTCCCTCCGTTCCATGTTAATAGAGTCATTTTTCTATTTCGGGAAGTTCAAAGTTAATCGAGTTATTTCTATTTTTAGCAAAAAGTAACTATCTCTCTTACTTTATTCTATCTTCCTTTATTCACCATCCATTTAACACACTATTCTTAAACTCCGTGACGAAAAGAAATACATCTATTAACAAAGAACGGACGGAGTACTTTTTAGGAACGAAGGAAATATAAAAATTAACATATAAAAATAGGACATATGTTCCACTAATTTTTTCAATTAGTTTTATTTATGGAGACATAACGAAGTACAGCTTGCGTCGGATCTGGGCTGCGATAGAGGTAATCCTATTCCTAGTCATCATTGAATCCGAATAGTTCTGGCTTGGTCAATTAAATTATCTATAAGTAGTCGTGCCATAATACCAAAATTCAAATGTGATATTGAGATTAACAAGAAGAAAAAATTGTAAAATCTAAAATGTGATATTGAGAATTACAAAATTGATGATGGTGGCGGACTGGCGGTTACAGAAAAACCGCCACTTTTTTTCTTAGAGCACTTACACACGATATTTTTCTAGTAAAATATTTTTTTTCTTTTTCTTTAACTATAAAATAATCGGATTAAATTAGGGATTAAATTAGCAAATTCATTTTACCAAGAGTTTTTAGTGCACTATAGTTATTTATTACACTGAAATAGATTAAAAGATGTGAGAGTTTAATTAAACACATCAATAAAGTATAATCAAATTATATGTAAGCCGCAATTTAGTGCAATAATAATATTAGCACCACTATTAAGTACTCCACCTATATGCGAATAGGAGTCTCATTTTTTCATTTTAGTCCATCCGCAAATAAGATTCCAGATTAACTTTTACCATAAATGGTAATAGGGTCTCATCTTCCACTAACTCATTCCACTCACATTTTATTTAAAACTAATATATACAAACGGGACATCTATTCCACTAACTTTTTTTCCACCTATTTTTCTTAACATTTTTTAAAACTCGTGTTACCCATATATGAGACTCCTAATAACGGATGGAGGAATTAACTACTATTATCCAAAATGTTTTGAATCAGGTTATGAAATATTCTCACGTATCATAAAATCAAAATGATAGAAAATTAATGACGTAAGATCAATGATATATATGCATTAATTTGAATATAATAATTTATGAAATTTCATCTTTTAAGTAATCAACAATAAAAACTTATCTAATTGAGGTCCTTTCAGTGCTATACCACATCAGTATCATTCGTCATTCTAAATTTGCAAGACTTTAGTCTTGACACTGCAACCTTATCTAGGTTTTCATTACATATTCCCTCAGTCCTACTCTAAGTGGGGCATTTCTAATTCGACACGAAATTTTATGTAGTGTTGTTTTATGAGTAAGTGGAGAGAATAAAGAAAAATTTTGGGAAAAAATAGAGAAGGTGGTGTTTCTATATTTAGAAATGTGTCATTTAGAGTGAGACATTCTAAAAAGAAAAATGTGTCACTTAGAGTGTGACAGAGATATTAATTTATTTCTAAAGGGAACCGGGTAAGAGATACTTTAATGATAATATAAAGACAAAAACACGAGGTGATAAAAGTATTTCTTCTTATTTAAAATATAGAAATATTGTAACTTGCACAACGAAAATTGCACATAATTCCCAATTAAAATCTATTTATGTGATTATATACGTGGATTAATCTGTTGTTTTCGTTTAAAGATATTGATCTAATGAAAATCACATTCTATAATTCATACAGGAAACAACTAAATGTGATAATAAGAAACTACGATTTTTACCACGCCCATGCCAAGTCACGTTTCCAGGCATGGTTCGTGTCGTGTGCCACCCAGAGACAATTTCTGCCGATGGCGCCACCTATCGGGCGAACGGCTTCGGCCGATCTCCCCATCCGGACATGGCCCGAGCCATAGACCTCCCTGGTGCATTCCTTACGAGCCATGTCAAAGCCTCGGCCACCACTGCATTTTTGAGCCCCTTTCTTCCCCTGAAAGTCGGTATGATATTTATTGCATTATAATCAACAGTGTCCATGTTCTAGGCTTGGGAGCCTCAGTGTGTCTTCAAACGATCCCCTCCCCACTTTTCCCCATTCAGGGTACTCTTTTTCCTCTTGGGAATTTTTCCCATTTGGGTTTTGCCCCAAGAGGTTTTAATGATGCCCGCCCTTCACCGCTGGAGGGTCTTTGTTTGTGGTTTCGGGATATAGTCGGACTATCCCACATTGGTATGCCTATGTTTCCGTGTAAAATACATGGCAAGGACGTTTGTCTAAGCCATTAGGCTGGCTAGGATCCACTACTTAAACTATGGTTTATCTGGTTTGCTATTGTAATTTGGCTTAGTACAATCCCTTGGGTATGCCCAAGTTCACTTGTATTCTGTTACTTCCCTCTCCCCGGCTTGCTAGCCTAGGCTAGTTGGCTGTATCTCTCGGGAATACCCGAGTCTTGGTTGTATGTTTCTTTTAGTTATAAAATTTATTGATTCATAAAAAAAAGAGTAACTCTTGATACTCTAAAGAATCAACGTGGTTTACAGCTTCTCCACGTGTCATGTCGGTACTCAACCGTAGATCTTTTAACGTACAAAGAACTTCACATTTAGTCCCCGATTTTTGGGGTTGTAACACCACAGTACCCTGAAAAATATACTGCCATACACCCTAGCATTCAACATACTCACGAATGAGGTCAATTTTCACTCTTTTGGACAATATTTAGGACTAAATTGCCCCAAGGCCTTGATTTGAATGCTAGAGGTGTATCAGTATGATGATATGTTGTCCATCCCTCTTCTTCTGTCTCTCATCCTCCTTTAACTTTATTTTTCTTGTATCTACAAATTCATAAAAATGTTGATTGCTTTCTTCTACTTCATAAGGTTCAAATGATTGCAAAGGTTGTTGGTGAATAAAGTTCTCGTACGAATATTGTTGGTGTCGAGACAGAGCATCAATTAAAATAGTGGCAGATCCACGACATAAAACTTATGGAATGTTTACTTTGTGTGTGAAAATAAGGGCAAAATTGATGGATGCCATTTTTTCCAATGGTGAAAATAAATGCAAGATGAGTGGATGCCATTTGGAGGGCAGTTTTGCGAACAATGAAAACTGGACATTCTCTCAGAATTGTTTATGCATACAACATCCCATCAATCATTTTGCATTGAATATTTGAAGTAGAAGATTTGGAGGCTCAGAGTTTGGTTGGAAGATGGAAGTTGCCATCTATATAAAGCGAGTGTATTTATTGATAGTAGTTGGGAAGATGGGAAGATGAGAGTTTGGATTGAAAATGGAAGTTATCGTCGTCAATATCCCACACATCATTATTGTTGTACATAGTAAAATTTTAATTTCGTATGAAGTACCAGAACTTATTATGAAATCGTATACAAAGTATCCATGTAACTTTGAAAGAAGTACACATTTAAATTTGACAGCCTGCAGAAGATGACAAAACTAGGGGTATATTACACCCGAAAACCTCATTCGTGATTATGTTGAATGGTAGGGGTTTATGGCGATATTTGTTACAAGCCCAAAAGCCAAAAACTAAATGTGTGATTCATTATTTAATCTATTCTCAAACTCCATAGGTAGTTATGAGGTCTTCTACTCTATACACCTTTCCTTTTCTTCCATCCAATTTCTTAGATCTAGTTTTTTGGGATAAGATCCTATCGGTTTTAGTGTTAATTGAGCTTGCACACTTGAGCCAGTGTTGGGCAAACATGAGATCAATTTGTGAAGATATATTGGAAACTTCTTTAAAGTTAAGAAAATAATTGTAATGAATAGATTGATTGATGTATAACAACAACCTCCATTACTTAATGCCCAAATCTGCCCTCATATGAGAAACTATTATATTTTCTCTGAAAAAATACTTTAAGATGGTCAAATGTAACTATTGTGTTGCTAATACAATATAACCAATACTTGGACATTGAGAAACTTCAAAGTAGAAATTCCCCACAAGAAGTCGAGAATGCACTTTTGGGATGAATCACCTCTGTATAAAAATACGACTAAAATACATTAATATAGTCAACATGAATTTTGTATCGAATGCGACCTGCCATTGAAAATCAACCGGCCAAAATTTCATGTTTGAAAGCCGCCGGCTCTGGTTTTTTAAACACAAAATAATAAAGTGTCTTTACGAATTCTCATGTCTTATGTCTAATGTATTTAATTAAATTTAAAGGTATATTTTCTTCATCAATTTATAGATGTATAGAATCTCATACCATTATGTGTGCTTGAAAATAATTTTGAAAATAAACTACTACTGATGAAGCGTTGGATTTTGGTTTTATATTAAATTTTCATTGCAGCAAAAGGCGATTCCGTCGCCTTGGCAACCCCCACACTCCTGCCCGATATCATGTAAGGGGATTCAATCAGGGTACGCAGTAGTCCATTAAGGGGGAGGCCTTAACTCACTGGCTGTCAGAAGTCCATCTCCCAAGGCCTCGCACTTGTGCCTGAGAGATAGATTTTGGTTTTATATTAAATTTTCATTGCAGCAAAAGGCGATTCCGTCGCCTTGGCGGCCCCCACACTCCGGCCTGACATCATGTGAGGGGGTTCAATCAGAGTACGCAGTAGTCCGTTAAGGGGGAGGCCTTAACCCACTGGCTGTCAGAAGTCCATCTCCCAATGCCTCACACTTGTGCCTGAGAGATGGAAGCAACTACATGACAGCAGTGAGATTCGACCCAGGCTCATTGCAGCAAGATCTGCCCCTCCGTTGCCAACTGCGCTACGCCCCTGTGGGCATTTATATTAAATTTTCATGTTTACTAGGCTAGGCGAAGAGGTTTTTGCTAGAAGCAACGTTTTTCCTTCAAATAGTAGATCGATGATTCGAAATAAATAAATAAAAAAAATTAAATAACTATAAGTCGTTGTCCTAGTTTTATTACAAAAAGTAATTGATGTAGACATATGAGGAATTATGTTAAAGAAATAGTCAGGCCGCTCTGCCTGTATATGCTTCTACATTTCCAATCAAGTCAAACTCAATTCTAAAATATAGAATTAAATCTCACTATTTCAAATCAAAATCTGTTATTTATGTTTGTATTCCTCCCGAAAACGTACACACATCGATGAAGGAACATAGAAAAAGGAAAAGATTATGATTCACTAGAAAAATTTATGACATTGTCCAATGTTTGAGATTTTTTTCTGAAAATGTCACATGTTTTAACATTTTAGTACTCAGAATATATATGTAATTACATTTTCGACCTACAAAAGTAACTGTGACACACCGTTAGAGAATGTGACTATTATGATCCGAATGTTAGAATAATATATACTCTCTCTATAATAAATTGCTATCCTTGTGACTATCATTGTGAAATTTTTTAGCATTTGGTTTAGTAGTGGTGGATTAGGTAGAATTCATATTTTGAATTTAGACGATGGATTAGGTTGTATTAAGCAAGCCATCGTCATTGTTAACAAAATCAAGCTATAAACTGCCAATACCACATTAAATAGTAATTACTATTACTAACTTTAATACATGGATATGGTCTTAAAATTTATTGGGCAAATTGTCTATAAAGTCATGAACTTTTACAATAGTTTGGTTTTTCCCGTAAATTTTAAATGTTGCATGAAAAGTCATGAACTTTACCTGACTGTGTAAATTTCTCATCCGACCCGACCCGACCCGATAGATTTCCGACACAAACTTATCCTATGTGGTGCGCCGGAGACGTGACTTTGCAAATGACAAATTTAGGGTTCAATTCGAATTGTGGAATTAATGCTACTTTTATGCTGAATTCGATTTGTGGAATTCGATTTGTATGTTTATGTCGATTTGTATGCTGAATTCGATTTGTATGTTTTCATTTGTGCTACTTGTCTGTTTGTGATAAGTCCAAAGTCAGAGATTGCAAAGATAGAAGATAAACAGAATTAGTGGAATTTTGCCAAGTCACGCTTCCTGCAAGCCACATAGGATAATTAATTGTGTCGGAAATCTGTCGAGTTGGGTTGCATGGGAAATTTATACATTCCGATAAAGTTTATGACTTTTTATGCAACATTTAAAGTTCACGGGAGAAATCAAACTATTTTAAAAGTTCAAGACTTTATTAGCAATTTCCCCAAATTTAAATGAATAGGCTACAAGCAATTTAGGATGGATTTATTCTTTTTCACCACTGTTTCACACTTTCACTTAAAATGAGCAGAAAAGGACGAATTTAGTTGACTGGAATAATTCACAAGATTATGCTTCTTGATTCCTAAAACACACATTTTATAATTGAAGTTGATCTCATCCTATATGTTTGTTTATTGTTCAACTTGTGGGAAAATATGACATCCTATTCCTGATAGTGAAAGAATTGAGATAATTAAAAATTAATGTATAGTTCAATAATAATGGCTCTCTGAATAGTTTTTCTTGATCATATATAGAAGTCACATTATGTTTTCTTGATATTTGAAGTAGTAGGATTTTTGCCAAGAGAAAAGGCTGTACATATACCAAGCTTATGTGGGAGGAAAAATATGAAGTTGTGATGACTTTTTCCTTAGTTCAAAAGTTGCAAAAAAATGGAGAGTTAAAGAGCACCTTTTGATATGCAATTGATTCAATTCATATAGAATAAAATTATTATTATTAATATTAGTAGTAGTAGTACTAGTTTTGATGGAGAGCGAGGGGAGAGGCTACTCGGAGTTTTACAGGAACACGAGCGAAGAGATGTTCATCAAGACGATGATGGAGAGCCCCGTTGGAGTACCAATGGAGATGCTGGGATTCAAGAACCTCACCCCGAGTTTTCGAACAGACAGCGAGGAGCTCTTCAAGAGCTGGCTCACAAATGGAGAGGCAAGATCCTATTTTCAGAATTTCTCTACTTGTGTTTGGACTGAAAAATACTCAAGTCTGGTGTTGTTTTCTATTGGCAGAACGGTGGCTGCCATTCAGCTGGCGTCGGGCATCGCCCTCGACCGGCATCAAGAAGGTCACTTTTGTCATACCTATCTATCTATCTATATACGTATCAGAAACAAATATTCGTTCAATTCAATCATGTATGTTGATGACGTTTCTCAAGTAATACAAAGCAGGATCTCCACAGAACTAGCTGGTTTGAGCAATCAAAACACGAGGCAGAACAACGAAGATACGTTTCCACAATCCAGTTACGTGGTTGCTGCTGATCTTGAATCAACGAGGTCTGAAGACTTCAAAGGGGTGCAGCAGGCTAGCAATCTGTTTCTGGCAAAGGTACTAAACTTCCCAATTCAAGATTTAAATCTCGGGTTTCAATCTCAGCCGCTGCTGTGCTGTGTAAACGCAGGCGTGGTTCCACAGTTCTCAGCCTATGACTAGGAGCAGATCATCTGAACTGAGGTACGTACATACGTGCATCTTCTGCAGCTAACGAACTCACTCAAAAATCGAGCAGAGCCCTAATCGATTATGTAATTTCTTCAAGGAGGAGATATGTTGCAATGCAAAACTCACAAACACCAATAGGCATTGAGGCCATGATTCAACAACAACAACAGCAGCAACACACACACTTGAACAACAACAACAACATGTCAACAAGCTATGAAAATCCAACTCATTTCAATGCAACATCATTCATGTCTCCATCCAATTCATCCTCGTCCACGTTCCACAACCCTCAAATGGGATACGAGGACAAGATCTCGTCTGTTGTCAGCATGCTCAAGGGCACTCTAGAGCGCAAGAAAGTCGAGAGAGGAGCCGTTGATGCCACTGCCACCTACTATGATAATAATGGTGGACAAATTTTATGTGACGCGTTTGAGAATCAAGGGACTTTTGGGGATGTTTCTGTGCTCGGAGATGATGAGACGAGGGCGCTGCATACGATAGAGGAGTCGTTGATGGAGGGCATTTTGGGACCTCTCAACCAGATGAGCACACTGTCAAGGGAGCCATCTCAGAGTGAGTCTTCTGCTGCTGCACCCATGGCTTCAAGTGGTGTTGACATCTACGAAGATCCTTGCATCTCCGCACAAGCTCCTAGTGTTTGTGAGAGCTCAAGGCATCAAATGGGGAGGCGAAGAAGCCCTGAAGATTGCTCAAGGAGCAGAGGTATGCATCACATTCTTCTACTCATTCACTTTATTTTTTTTTTATATTTAGGCCACTTTTATTGTTGAATTTTCACTTCTTGATCTATTGTAGATTTTAGAGAACGTGTGTATGATAGCTCAAGAGAAGATCAAAAGGTACTTTACTACATCAATTTTGTCTAAGAATGGTTTCTTGATATAAACAAAAAACTGATCCCAACTTTTTCTTGCCTTTTATTCTATCAATTTGCAGCAAGAAGGTTTAGTTCGATATGGATCCATCAAATCAACTGGTTCAGGTAAGCATTCTTGCAAAAGTACCTTTTATAAGCATTCTTGCAAAAGTATTTACATTTTGCTGGGGAATATGTAGGGTGTCGAAATTGATTTTGAAATAAATAATATTGGGGAGAATATATCTGAGTCGAGTCATCTAATCATGTCTCTAATCTCTAAACTATGAAATAGTGTGTGCTCACGCAAATGTTGCTCAGCATATCAATTCTCTATATGCATATAAGCTACAGTATCCAACTCCATCAGTGGTTAAATTAGTGTAACCAGTTAAACCAACCGTAAACCAATAGCTTCACCAGTTCACTCATATTTTTAAAAACACTGATCTAAACTAAAGATATTAATATTGTATGTTATGCAGTTGACAGAGGAGATCCAACAAAAAAACGTAGGGTGGAGCGATCACGCAAGTACGTACTTACTTTAGTTCTCCTATCAATTTTTGGAAACTTATCAAGTTTATCTCAACTTTGTTGAAATTGTATCAACTTGAAAAGTGATTGTTTATGAGTTTTGAAGGATGGCGGAGGCGAAGGAGAAAAGTTCGACGCCACCAGTGCCGTCGGACATGCAATCCATCTTGAAACGATGTGAGAATCTCGAGAAGGAAGTGCGTTCACTTAAACTCAACTTGGCTTTTATGAACAGGTGAACTTACATAGATACTTGCTTGATTCATACATCAAACAGTAGTTGTAGAAGATAAAATTATTCAATTGTGTATCATGAAAATGTAAATGCACACAAAATTCATCTAGCTTTTTCCCTAACAAAAGTAAATTGTTTGACAGAAAGGATTCAGAGCAGACTAAACAAATTGAAGAGCTTCAGAAACAGAATCAAGATCTGGGAGATGAAAAGGAGAGACTACTTGAAGAGATTGAGAGGATCATTTCAGAAACTGCCAATATCTAACTACTTTTACCACCAACCTAAACGTTTCTATTATTCCACTTTTTCACTACAACTCTCTAAATGTTCCCATCTTTATAATACTTCAATCTATGCTATTAGCTTTCCAAGATTATGGACACAATACTTCCTGCGTATGCTATATGATTTGCACGCGTATACCAAATTTCCGAATATTGCATGTAAAACACCAGCTAGTAAGAATCCTTCTAATCAATCGGTCAGAGGTTCGAGTCACCTCGTTAAGACGTGTGTGAGTTGGAACTCTGAAAAGGTACAATAACAAGCAAACAACCATAATAACTAGTCGAAGATAACAAATCACTAACAACTATGCAACTACAAATTTGAAAAAGCATAAAATCTATACAGATCACATGAGAAAATAAGATCAAATTGTAATCGTAATGGAGATAAGATAACTACATACATGTAAATTATAAGATAACAAATCAATAACAAACTATCCAACCGCAAATATGTAAAAGCATAAAACCTATACAAATCATAAAAGCCAAGACTGCATAGTAATGAAAATAACCACAAATATGTAAGAACATAAAATCTGTACGAATCATAAAAGCCAAGATTACATGTAAATTTGTAATGGAAATAGGGATAGTCTGAACTTTCTTTTTGGAAATTTTCATGATTAATATGTGATACAACAATTTTACAAGAAGAAAAAAAAAACTATACATTTATGTTCCTGGTATATAGGCAAGTGTACTACCTACAGCAGAACTAGAGGACTAACTGCTAAAATTGCTATCTTAGTCTGTTACAAAAACCGTTAAAATATTTCATGCTTTAGAGATGCAGGTTCTCAGACTTGTCAACAGAACTACTGGAAAATTGAGTGCCTTTCTAATGTAAGCATATATACGTCTATGACAGACCGAGCCTTTGCACGTATTACACGGTGACCCAACTCATGAAAGAAAACTACATTGCAAAGAAACAAACTCGCTTTAATAAAATAGTACTTGGGTGAGGCGTGGACGTCCAGGATGCAAATAGTCGGCGAATGATGGCTAGCAATGGGTAGAGAACTGCAATCAAGGTAACGGATAGCAAGGACGTTATAAAGCCGGAAATAGCTCCAGCTATTAGATCCCATCTCCAATGGTGTATTGATCCCAAACCAGAAACCCATGACTTCAGTAACCTTGTAAACCTGAGATGATATGAGCAATTTATATGGACCAAAAAAGACAAAGGGATAAGAAAAAGGTACCTTTTATAGACATATTTACAATCACATAAGCATCCAAGAATCTTCAATGCATATAGACCAATATAAAGACAGAATATGACATGCTGGTAGAAACAAAGAATTGATAACATGGTTCTTGAGCCAATAAAGAATAGAATCGGATATTAAATCATCACTCGAGCATTTGTACAAAATTATTATAACTGGGATCATAGACATCAAACCAACATCAGGAGAGATCAACCAGATACATACCTGTAATTTAAAGCAAACTTCACTTCCTTAATATGTAACAAGTGCCTTGTTTCAGGTTACATTCATTTATCTAGAGAAAACATAATTGGCATAAATATCTGCAGCAAACTAGCAACTATTTTTTCGAAATCAATTCAAATTAACAAGTTACTGAGCCACATTCCAATTTTGGTTCCTGAAAATTGGATACAAGCCTAAGGACCTCCACCAAAAAAAAATCTTCTCAATGGAACTCTAGCTATCAGACCTTAAGAAACGGCTGCCTAAGCTAATTGGATGGGGTATGGGTATGCAAAAGTGGATAGATTCAAGTGTTTAATTGCTAAATCTCAAAGCTCTGAAGCAGCATGTGGTGCCATGTATTTTACATAAAACACACATGTAGAAAAGTTCAGCAGACAGAGAAGCTCAGCTTAAAACCTACCTTCTTAATTGCAACTGATCAAATCCAATATAAGACTGCTCTCATGACTAATAAATAGCATGACAAATAGAGAATTTCCTTATGATGTTCTCAGTTATCTATGATATACAGAATCTTCAAGTGAAAATATGAGTATCATGTAAATGTAAAAGACCTAAAGGAGAAACCTACAGCTCCAAAACTATTCACAGGCATAATATTTACTTACAGTATGGAATATCGTTTAAGCATCTTGACAGTAGAATGATCCTCGGCTTGGCAATTGAATAAACCTTAAATATTTATATTAACCTTAGAAACACCCAGAGTATACCAGCACTCATATCTTTCATTTACCTGAAAAATCAATGTGACAGTATGTAATCACATACCAATGAAATTTTAATTTATAATGAGGTAACTACATGCCTCTTGGAATCCAGGAGATGAAGGGATCAAACTCTCAAAAGCTAGAGATCCTTCAAATTTAGAACATCATCCCAAAGTCTGGGTCTCAAATGTTCACCTTAAATTTATCCTTGGTCAACCAGGCAGCCCCAAAATTGGGTCTACACTTGTATGGAAGAGCTTCTTTTGGGGCTTCTGCTGATGCAAACTTTGCTTGTCATGAATGATCTACGTATTCAACCTGAGATACATAACAGAATGTATTGGAAATTAAAGAACTAGAAAGATGCATTAGGAAACAAATGACAAAAGAGGCACACCAGAAATTGTACTCTTTTAAATCAATTGAATTGCTCCATAAAGCATACTCACATGCTGGGATATTTAATAAATGGAATGCATACTTGTATAAGGGATCTTTATTCAAAAACGTTACTGTGAAATTATTAGGAAATCCACCCATGTCACTGATATGGAAACCAGGCCCAAGTGTTTATGTTACCTCATATTAGTATTTATCAAACATGCTAAAACAAGTACCAGAAAGTATTTATTGATCTTCTTATGTGGCAGAGATCAGAATTAGATACTTGTTTCCACGCAAATACTATCAAGAGGGTATGTAAGATACATCTTGGTATCAAATAGAAACGACGTCAGTGTCTCCCTTTTTTCTGTAATTTTGTAGTAGCTATCTAGGTAGTGGGACACTGTTAAGTGGTGACATGCATAGGCATATCACCACCATTAAAGTTATACTAGCTGATACTGAACTTTATCAGCATGAAAAGGTGGTCTCAGAAGCTCGCAGCATTTAAACTGCCGGATTGGCTCTTTGAGCTATCAAGGAGCAGAAAATGACCTAAAAAAGTTACATCCTAGCGCATTATAGATTTTCTTGAGTCACCTTATGTAAACAAATTTATACATAAATACCACAGAAATGAGCAATCTAACAGGAAGTATTTTTCAAAAATGGCAAGAGCAAATTGTTTCAACATTCATGAAACAATTACCTCAAAAACAGAAGCCCAGTAGTAGTCATAATGGTGCCGATACTTTTTCCGTTCAAAAGGGTAAAAGACATGTTTAGCTTTATAGTTAAAAAGACCTAATTCACAGACCTTTTGTGAAGAACGAACCTACGGTTGTGATGATCGAAATGCAAATTAATGAAATGACAACATGCAAGGAAGAACACAAGCGAATTACGTGGTTCGGCGTAAGCCTACATCCACGGGCAGAATCTGGTGTGTTTCTTTATTGATCACTCGAGAAATTACAAACATAAGAGCACTCAAAACTCTCAAGAATTTACAAGATGGAAAACCCTCAACTCGCCCGAAAACTTCTTGCTTCGAGAGCTAAAAACGCACAGCTGAAAGATAACACTTCCTCTCTTGAATTCTCTCTCTATCACTTTTGATTTCTGTTGTTGTTAGTTCCGGAATGAATCGCAACTCCCTTAAGAAGTATCGATCAAGAAAACCGCCGAACAGCTTCCTTTGCCGAACAGCTTCCAATTGCCGAACAGCTTCCAATTGCTGAACAGCTTCCTTTTGCCGAACAGCTTCCAATTGCCGAACAGCTTCCAATTGCCGAACAGCTTCCAATTGCTGAACAGCTTCCTTTTGCCGAACAGCTTCCTTTGGCCGAACAGCTTCCTTTGGCCGAACACGGTTATAACCGTTTCCAACGGCTAGTTCCTGTTTTGGTTCCCAACGGCTATTTCCTGACTTGATTCTTCCACCAGCTCAATCCGATCTTGATGAGCTCAAACACTAACAAATCCTCCACCTTTGAGCAATCTAAGATCCATCATCACCAGTTCCACCTTCCTTCCCATACTTACAAATTTCGGACCACCCCAACCAAATCCAAGCAATGTCGGAACTTGGATCTTGGTAGGGCTTTAGTAAGTGCATCAGCCGCATTGTGCTCGGTGCTGACCTTCTCAATCTTCACCGCACCCTTCTCAACCTCATCTCGAATGAAATGCAGCCTCACGTCTATATGTTTGCTGCGTTCATGATATGTCTGATGTTTCGAGAGACAAATCGCGCTATTGCTGTCGCACTTGATCACAACATTCTCTTGCTTCACCCCAAAATCACCAACTATACCCCTAAGCCAGAAGCTTTCCTTTACTGCCTCAGCAAGAGCTATATACTCTGCCTCCGTCGTCGATAGAGCCACCACGGATTGGAGATTAGACTTCCAGCTCACCGCGGAGCCGAACAAGGTAAATATGTACCCAGATTGTGAGCGCCTATTATCAAGGTTAGCTGCATAATCTGAATCGCAAAACCCAATAATGCTATCCTTATCTCCTTCATTCTCTGATTTGAACATTATTCCCAGATCACTACTTCCTTTGAGATACTTGAGAATCCCTTTCAAAGCCAACCAGTGCTCTCTTCCCGGACAGGACATGTATCTGCTCACCACGCTTACCGCATGAGAAATATCAGGCCTTGTGCATATCATCATATACATCACACTCCCAACTATGTTGGAATAAGGTATCTGGCTCATCTCTCTTTCTTCTTGCTGATTTCTGGGACATTGTGATTTGGACAGCTTAGTCTGTTGTGATAGTGGCACTGAGGTTGTTCTACTCTTGTCAATCTGATATTTGCGCAGTACTTTCTGAATGTAGCCTTCTTGGGACAACCACAACACCCTCTTATCTGCATTTCTGAATATATCCATTCCCAAAATCTTGCTAGCACTCCCCAGATCCTTGATTTCAAATCCCTTTTTCAATAAGGCTTTCACCCTATCTAGCTCCTGTCTATCTGGTCCAGCAAGCAAGATGTCGTCTACATATAATAGCAAATACACAGCAGGTCCCTCAGACTTTGATTTGAAGTAGACACAACTATCATATCTGGAATTTATAAATCCCATACTCTGCATATGTTCATAAAACTTGATATGCCATTGTCTACTTGCTTGCTTCAAACCGTATAGACTTTTCTTTAGTAGACAAACCTTATCTTCACTCCCATGTATCACAAATCCCTCTGGCTGATTCATGTATATAGTTTCCTCAAGCTCTCCATGAAGAAAGGCTGTCTTCACATCAAGTTGGTCCAAAAACCAACTTCTTTGAGCAACTATAGCTAGCAAAATTCTGATTGAGGCATGCTTTACCACTGGAGAAAATACTTCATTATAGTCTATTCCCTCCTCTTGTGTGAACCCCCGAGCTACAAGCCTAGCCTTGAACCTAATCTTGTTCCCAACCTCCAACTTTTTCTTGTATATCCACTTACAACTCACTGGTTTTTGTGTGGAAGGTCTCTTCACAAGCACCCATGTCTTGTTCTTGATCAGGGACTGTATTTCATCTATCATAGCCTCCATCCACTGCTTGCTCTCCTTAGAACTCATAGCTTCCTTGAAGCTTGAAGGCTCTGCATACTCTATGTTTTCTGCAACACATAGTGCATATAGCAAGTATTCTTCTTCACTGTATCTTGTAGATGGTTTAGGGATTCTTCTGACCCTATCTCTGGCTAGAACATAGTCACCCAAATCCTGCTGCTCTTCTTCAGGGTTCAAGACATCAGCATCTGCTTCTTCTTGTTCACTATGATTTCCCATCTGCTGTTCAGGCTCAGCAATTCTATCTGCTCCAGAAACCTCCACCTGAACTGATTCCTCAGCCTCCTCAGGTTCTGGAACACCCATCTCCACCATCCTCTCAGGCTCTGGTTCTTTCTCAGAATGAGATGGCCTCTGGCTCTCTTGAGCCTTTTCTAGAAATGGCATCCTACTTTCTTCAAATTGCACATCTCTAGAGATAATAACTTTCTGATTTCCTGGCTCTATGCACCACAGTCTGTAGCCCTTCACTCCCTTTTGGTATCCAATCATCACACATCTCAAGGCCCTTGGCTCCAACTTACTTTGCTTGATGTGTGCATAAGCCATACAACCAAAAATCTTCATATTCGAATAATCCATGGCCTTTCCATACCATCTCTGATCAGGAGTGTCAAAAGCTATAGCTGAAGAAGGACTTCTATTGATGAGAACTGCTGCCATACTCACAGCCTCACCCCAGAATCTCTTAGCCATTCCAGAGCCAAAGAGCATACATCTAACTCGCTCTAGGATGGTTCTATTCATGCGCTCAGCAACTCCATTCTGTTGGGGATTAGATGGAGATGTCCTATGCCTCTTCATACCTTTCTGCTTGCAGAAAGAATCAAACTCCCCACTCAGAAATTCCAGCCCATTATCAGTTCTTAAACACTTCAAAGAACACCCTTTCTCCACCTCCACTTCCCTACACCACTCCTTGAATTTCATGAATGTCTCTGATTTTTCCTTCAAGATAAACACCCATAATTTTCTAGAAAAATCATCAATAATGGATAGAAAGTATCTACCTCCACCCAATGAAGCTGGTGTAGCTGGGCCCCACAAGTCACTGTGGGCATAGTCTAGTGGTGACTTTGAGCTGTGAATTCCTCTTCCATAGGGCAGTTTCTTACTCTTTCCGAGCACACATTGCTCACACAAACCCAACTGCTCATTGGGATTTTCCAGCTTAATCAGCTCCTTCTTGGCCAATTCTTTAATTCCAGTTTCTCCCAAGTGTCCGAGTCTGAGATGCCACATTCTTAAGTCTAATACCTGCACCAGATTCACAGATCCAGTAACCACACTTGCCTTTAGATAGTATAGGCTTCTCTTTCTCTCAGCCATCATAACAACATCACCATTCTTGACGATGTTCATAATCCCATCAGATAATATGCAATTATATCCTGCTGCATCCAACACTCCAATAGAGATCAAATTCCTCGTAATCTCTGGAATAAACCTCACACCAGTGAGTAACCTGATGGAGCCATTATGAAGTCTAAGCCTGATGGACCCAATTCCTCTGATTCTGCATATCTGGTCATTTCCTAACAAAACTGATCCAGCTGCATTCTTGATTTCCTCAAAATGACTTCTAGTTGGACACATGTGGAAGCTACATCCAGAATCCATGATCCATGGAAGTTCTTCCATGTCCTCAGTCACACACAGAGCCTCCGGGACCACCAACTCTTCTGCAATATCAGCATTGTTCTTGCCATTCTCTTCCTCGGCCTGCTTCTTCTTCCAAACCCAACAATTCTTCTTTATGTGGCCTGGTTTCTTGCAGTGATGGCATGATCTGGTCTCTTTCCAGTCAGCTGTCTTGTTTTTCCATGGCTTCTTCTGTGACTTTCTTTTCACATTCTTCTTGTGATCAGCAACACTCAGACTCTCAGACACTATTTCAGTGGACTTTGGATTAGATTTCTGGATTTCCTTGAGCTTTAGAGCAGAGTACACCTCTTCATATCCAATCTTGGACTCTCTACCAAGAAGTATAGCATCCTTGAAATGCTCATAACTTGGTGGCAAGGAATTCAACAACATCAGAGCCTTGTCCTCATCTTTAATCTCTTCATCAATGTTCTCAAGATCATCGATGCATTTCCCAAATTCTTCGAGCTGTTCCAACACACCTTTTCCATCAGCAATCTTGAAAGTGAGAAGTTTCTGCTTCAGGTGCAGCCGATTTGCCAAGGATTTGGCCATGTATAATGACTCCAACTTGGACCAAACTCCAGCCGCTGTCTCCTCCTTTGAAACTTCTCTGAGGACTCTGTCATTGAGGTTGAGTATCAAGGTACTATATGCCTTGTACTCTCTGTCTTGAGCCTTTGCCTTCTCCTTTTCATCAGGCTCGGGCTTCTCCTCCTCATTACTGCCTCCACCATTTAGGGTTTCCCATAAACCCTGTTGCATCAAGATTGCTTTCATCTTCAGCCTCCATAGGCCAAAATCATTTCGGCCTGTGAACTTTTCAACATCAAACCTTGCTGCAGCCATTATTCAAACAGGTTGAGCGCCTTCTTGAGGAAACAAAGAAAGAACTCCCAAAACTTTATGCCTTCTCGATCAATTCAGTGGACGAATTTCCCACAGACGGCGCCACGTTGTGAAGAACGAACCTACGGTTGTGATGATCGAAATGCAAATTAATGAAATGACAACATGCAAGGAAGAACACAAGCGAATTACGTGGTTCGGCGTAAGCCTACATCCACGGGCAGAATCTGGTGTGTTTCT
The DNA here is from genome assembly GCF_004379255.2 of Salvia splendens. Lineage (NCBI taxonomy): Eukaryota > Viridiplantae > Streptophyta > Magnoliopsida > Lamiales > Lamiaceae > Salvia > Salvia splendens. Next base: position 21,779,162 of record NC_056043.1, on the reverse strand, counting down.
TTATTGATCACTCGAGAAATTACAAACATAAGAGCACTCAAAACTCTCAAGAATTTACAAGATGGAAAACCCTCAACTCGCCCGAAAACTTCTTGCTTCGAGAGCTAAAAACGCACAGCTGAAAGATAACACTTCCTCTCTTGAATTCTCTCTCTATCACTTTTGATTTCTGTTGTTGTTAGTTCCGGAATGAATCGCAACTCCCTTAAGAAGTATCGATCAAGAAAACCGCCGAACAGCTTCCTTTGCCGAACAGCTTCCAATTGCCGAACAGCTTCCAATTGCTGAACAGCTTCCTTTTGCCGAACAGCTTCCAATTGCCGAACAGCTTCCAATTGCCGAACAGCTTCCAATTGCTGAACAGCTTCCTTTTGCCGAACAGCTTCCTTTGGCCGAACAGCTTCCTTTGGCCGAACACGGTTATAACCGTTTCCAACGGCTAGTTCCTGTTTTGGTTCCCAACGGCTATTTCCTGACTTGATTCTTCCACCAGCTCAATCCGATCTTGATGAGCTCAAACACTAACACCTTTGATGACCTCAGATCCACACCTGCATAGATATCAACACCACTGATTTGAGATAGGGAAAAGAAAGATACGACCGTGCACAAACAACAAAAACCCAGTGTCGGACATCGAACTCAGAAACAAAATTTACTACCGAAATAAGACTTACGATTCACCTTAACATCGGAAACGAAATAAACCTTCCAGATCACTTAATAATGAATGTAAACAGAATTATTATACAATGACCATCCACAATGCCGCCCAGCCGAGCGCCGGCGCTGGGCGGTTCGCTGGGCGGTCTATTGCAGTCGTCCAGCGGGCGAATGGAGAGAGAAACCGCGCAGCGCTGGGCGGTCGCGTGGCGCTGGGCGGTCCGCTAGGCGCTATTGCAGCGCCCGGATCGCCCAACGCACCGCCTAGCGCGAAATTAAAATTTTTTTTTCTGAAACACTATATATACGCGCTTTGCTCGTCATTTTCATTCGCACCACTTGTTTTAACGAGTACTCTCTCTATCTTAATTTCTGTACAAGAGCAACAACGCGAAATGAGTAACGCTGGTGGTGGTAGTGGTGGTAGCGGAGGGGATGCTGAGGAGTACGAACTTCGAATGGCCGAAGCGTTGGACGCCTATACGACCAACGCGATAAACCAATGGATGGAAAGGGCCTTGCAGCCGGCGATACCTCGACCTCCCCCAGTGGTCCACCGCCGCAGTGTGATTGATCGGGATCACGTAGCTGCACATCAGCGCCTATACGAAGACTACTTCGCACAGGAGCCTCGGTTCAACGCCAACCTTTTCAAGCGTCGTTTTAGGATGAGCAGGGACATGTTTATGCGTATTGTCAACGCATTGGAGTCTCGATATCTGTATTTCCGCTTCAGGCACGATGCGGCTGGCAGACCCGGCCACACACCTATTCAAAAGTGCACTGCTGCAATCCGGCAGTTGGCCTACGGAGGCGCGGCAGACATGTGGGACGAGTATCTCCACATCGGTGAGACGACTGCCCTGCAATGTCTGAAGAATTTCTGTCTGGGAGTGATAGAAGTATTCGGTGATCAGTATCTCCGAACGCCTACCCCCGAAGACTGTCAAGATCTGTTGCGGATGCACGGGAGTCAGCATGGGTTCCCGGGTATGTTAGGCAGCATAGATTGTATGCATTGGGAGTTGAAGAACTGTCCCGCAGCCTGGAAGGGGTTCTACACGTCCGGCTACAAGGGAAAAAATCTCACGATGATCCTGGAGGCCGTAGCTGATTACCGGCTTTGGATTTGGCACGCGTATTTTGGGATAGCTGGTTCGAACAACGACCTCAACGTCCTCAACTCGTCGCCACTTTTCAACGAGCAGTGCCAGGGCGTCGGTCCGGCCATCAGTTTTGTCGCCAACGGCAACCAACATGATATGGGCTACTACTTGGCGGATGGGATATACCCTAGGTGGCCCGTCTTTGTGAAGACGATCCGATGCCCAGGAGATGAGAAGAAGGCCTACTTTGCGGCACGGCAGGAGTCGGCGCGCAAGGACGTGGAGCGCGCATTTGGTGTGCTCCAGTCTCGATGGGCGGCAATTAAGGGTCCAACGCGTTTGTGGAATGTCCAATGCATTGCTGATATAATGTACGTCTGTATTATCATGCGCAACATGATTGTCGAAGATGAAGGTGGCGAACTGACCAATTGGGTCAACGACGATAATGAAGCCGGTCCAAGCCACGGCGTGGCCACCCCCAACGTACGACCTCCTACAAGCACATGCCGACATGCGCCAAACGACGGCTCATATTCGACTCCAAAAGGATTTAATTGAAGAGTTATGGGCGCGGAGGATTGACCGCCGTTAGTTTTTTTTAATTATGTAATTTTTTTAATTAATGTACTTTTTAAATTTTATTAATATTAGTGAATTTTCTTGTTTTTGTGTCGTAAATTTAATTCCGTATATTGTGTGATTGTTAATTATTTCATTTTGTATATATTTGTTAATAGTGATGTGGATATTATGTGGCTAGGCTATGGCTGGGCTATTTACTTGTTTTGATGATGTGACAGGAGGATTTTTAGTGCTGATGATATGGCAGTGGCTAGGCTATAGCTGGGCTATTGCTGGACTATTCCTATTGTAGAGGGTCTTAACTACAATGCAAATCAGGAAAATAGCTAAATAGATTCCTGACAACAATGTCCAACAACCACACGCGAGAAAACGAAGCCGTGAAAGCATTCAACACTCTAAAAAAAGAAACTATTCTGATTCCCCCTAACTTCTCGGTAAGACGGTAAATCATCATTAACTAAGCCGGAGCTGCATACGCTCAAATTCATTCCACACAGAAATAGCAGCAGCGCAGAATAAAAACATACACAATCCATCAATTCAAAAACGGATCACTTAGCACTTACTGCTGGAAACTATCCTGCAGCGAGACTGAACCGAAATCGGGCTCCAAATTGATAAATTCCCGATCAAAACAGCAAAATACAGAACCGAAAATGAAAGCAGCAGAATGATTAGGAAAGCGAAAGCGACGGCGAAGCAGGAACGGAGAAACGAGCGACGGAGAGTGGTGCCACCGCCGTCGCCGTCGTTGGAATCCCTCAGCTCTTCCTCGCTATTTGCGGTTGTCGCTCAGCGGATTTCCGGTCACCGGGAATTCATCTGGTGATTGGAGTTTGAGTAGAAGGTAGTTGTGCTCTGTTATTTATTGGGAATGGATCCTTGCTGTGCTCCCCACCGGGTGCCGTGCTCTCACATCACATCAAAATATTAATAAAATAAAATATTAATTATATTTTGCTTTTTATAATATGCTATGAGAGCACAGCACCCCTACTGTGATTGGGAGCATAGCAGGAATCCATTCCTTTATTTATTTGGTGTCTGTCTGTCAGCGCAAAAAATGCTTTATTTCATCCAAATCCAAACGCCTCGCATTTCTATTAAAATACTCTATTGATTATTTTTTAGCCCTTCTCCTAACATACACAAAATATTTAGTGGTTTTAATGTGATTTGGTATATCTTACCAATACATTATTAACAAGTGGAAGTAAATAGAGTTACACTTCCAACTAGATAGATTAATTATAGAAACATAGTTAATTTTTCTTAAAAGAAGTACTCCCTCAGTTTCTTCATAGTTGAGACAAAACTTTTCGGTACGGAATTTAAGAAAGGTGATGTTGAATGTGTTAAATAAATAGATAAAAAGTAAGAGAGGGAAAAAAATAGAGAGAATAAAATAGAAAGTGAGTAAAGTAGAGAGAATAAAGTAAGAAAGTATAAAGTAAGAAAGAGAAAAAAGTTACTATATAGGGAAATGACTCAACTATGAGGAAACTTCTCAAAATGGAAAAATGACTCAACTACAGAGAAACGGAGGGAGTATTATAGTTAAATACGGAAACTATACCAAAATATTGGAAATTAAACATATACATAGAGTAATAAATATATGCATACACGTGAATAATATATAAAGTGATCATATTATGTTATACATTTCAAATTTAATGGAGTTGCTTTTTTTTACTTAATATAATATAATCTACGTGAACAAAAAAATATGATGATAACTTAAATTTTGTTAAATTTAAATTAAATTTACTATATGAATAATTATATAGTGTAATTCTTATTTTATTTTATAATTGCAATTTCATCATATATATGATTATATATTTTGTTAAGGGTGTATATATATACACGTGAATAATAAAAAAATGATCATAATGTATGATTGTTATTTCCACTTTTCAAATTTGATGGGGTTGTTGTTTTTTTTTCTTATATAATCTACATGAACAAAAAATATGATCATAACATATAGATTTTGTTAAATTCAAATTAAATTTTCTATATGAATGATTATATAGCCCAATTCTGATTTTATTTTATAATTGCACTTTAATCATATATATGATTATATACTATGTTAAAATATAGCTATAGATATTAATAATAAATTTAGAGTAAAAGTTGTCGTGAAATTATATAATAAAATAAGAATTAAACTATATAATCATTCATATAGTAAATTTACTTTAAATTTGACAAAATTGAAGTTCTGATCATATTTTTTTCGTTCATTATACATTAAGAAACAAAATAGCAACCCCATTAAATTTGAAATGTGTAATATAATATGATCACTTTATTTATTATTCATGTGTATGCATATATTTATTACTTTATGTATATATTTAATTTTATTCTAGTCTGTTGTGGCTGGGTATAAGACCATCAGTAGTGGGGTGCCCTATAGCCCGCCCTATAGGGCGTCCTATACTCCGCTAAGTCAGCTTTTTTATCCTTCTACCGTTCACCTGCAATGGGGTGCCCTATAGCCCGCTCTATAGCATTTTATTTATGTTTTGTATTTATTTTACTTTATTAGTATTTGAATATAAATAAAATTGCAATTTAAGACTACAAATTTTAAAAACTTCATTTTATTGAAAAAGTTGACAGCGTACCATGCGAAATACTTAAAAAAACTACAATTTCAACGGCGGTTACGTGCTCAAATTTCTTCAATCATGTCGGACATGAGTCGAGCATGGCCGCAACATCATTCACGCACTCGAATAAGGCCCGAGTCAAGCCCTCCGAGGTACTCCAGTCGTCGTCGGGATTCATTTTGATAGAGTGAGAAAGTATTGAGTTGAGAGAGAATTGAGTGATGGTGTGAAAAATGGAATAAGAAATGAGGTATATATAGAGAAGAAAATATAAAATAAAAAAATGAAAACGCGTTGCATCGGGCGCGCCGATCGGGCATCGAGGCGTTAGGGCGCAGAGGATGGTTCGGGCTTCGGGCAGGGGCCTTCAGTGGCGCTCTAAGGCGCACCCAATGCATCGGGCAGGCTATAGATGCTCTAATATGGCCATTTAGTATCACTCTAATAAATTAAAACTTAATTTGTGAACTTTAATCAATTATTTACAAATTTAGTACGCTTGTAACCTTAACTAATCATATTTTCTTTGACGTACAAGATTGTTGGATTTTTTTTAATAGTCGCTTCGCACATTTATTTTTGGCCTTTGACATGAAAGAGTCCAACAATCACAAATTGAAATCATATCCGTTCACACGCCGAGACCAAACAATGGAGGAAATAGAATGCATGGACCTCAAGGGAATTGGTCAAGCAGTCCCCAGGGCAACTGGTTCAGTGGAGGACAGCCCAACTGGTTAGGCTGACATCAAGGCCCCCAGTCAAGCAACTCCGGGAGGCAACCGTACAATCAAGTGGTGAGCTATGTTCTGCCACATCAAAGGGGAAATCAGCAGCACCTAGGGAACCAACAATACCATTAGCCCAGTATCAACCAGAGCACTATAGGCGGTCAGACTACCCTCAGCCCAGCCACGGTGGAGGACCTTCGAATCAAAGATATAACAGGCACCCCAACTAAGGTCCAGGAGAGGCTTTGGCTCAGCACTATCAAAATGATGCGATGCGTGAAATCCAGGAAGCACAGAAGGAGCAGAGGGCAGCACTGGACATGCTTACAAAGCAACTATCTCAAGTTGTCATGTCACTGGGAGAGCTGCGAGGAAATGAAGGGAAGATCCCTGCCACGGTGCAGCCGACTGGGCGGGAGAACATTAGTGAAGTCTCCCTAAGGTCAGGGAAGGTATATCAAAGCTCACCTGCGAGTTCTCCAGAGTCTGCATCTGGATCGAGCTACGAAGAAGAAGGAGAGTCCAGGTCTCCTGATCAAGCCGCTAGAGGAAGGGACAAAGGGAAAGCGAAAAAAAGCGGCGAGTCCTTAGGAGAAGGTCAAGGAGAAGAAATTGAGAAGGTCAAGCCCTACCCCTACCGCAGAATGGTGACCAGAAAGAGAGACGCCACGATTGATGTGGCCAATCTATTCAAGGACGTGGAAGTCAAGGTGCCACTCCTGACGGCGTTGAAGATGCCCCCTATCAGCAAATTTATCAAGGACTACCTGATGGACAAGGTCAATGTAGAAGGAATAATGATTACAGAGGAGAACGTCTCTGCAGTGATCCAGCGGAGCGACCTCCCATCAAAGAAGACTGACCAATGTTTTGCCGTATTCCATTTACAAGAAGGTGGGAGAGGCTAAGCTTGTCGACACTGATATCATGATACAACTAGCTGACAGATCTTGCATTCACCCTGAGGGAATTCTCGAAGACGTGATAGTGAAGGTGAAAAATTTCCTATACCCACCCGACTTCTTCGTGATAAAAATGTCAGAGCCAGCAGCGAAGGAGTCTAGTGGAGTCTTATTGGGAAGACCGTTAATGTCCACGGCCAGTACTATAATCGACGTCCGTAATGGGACGATCAGTCTGGATTTCAACGGAGAGCAATTTACATTCAACATTGACGAAGCAATGAAGAGATCGACAGACAGTGAGAAGGTATACTCGGTGGACGTAACCGAGCCGCTGGTGCAGGAGTATCTGGAGGAGGAGTTCCTACAAAGGCAGTTCACAGACTCCGCCGCGGACGAAGAGGTACAGAGGGAAATCGCAGACTGGTACGAGGCCATGAAAGTGGGCGAGATGGATGATCAAGCCATAGCGAAGGCAGTGATGGATTTCTGCGAGCGACCGCAGCCAGCTGGGTCAAGCGGGATTACTCAATTGTCAAGCCTCGAGAAGCTGCCTGGTCAAAGCACCCCATTGATAAGAGAAGCGGAAGAGAATCCTCTGCCTACTGAAGTACCCACACCCGCAAAGGAATTGAAGCTGCTTCCAACACATTTGAAGTACGTCTATCTGGGGGAGAATGAAACGCTGCCAGTAATCATCAATAATCAGTTGACCCAGGGGCAGGAAAATCAATTGCTGAAGGTGTTGAGGCGCAATCAGAAAGCATCGGGTGGAAGCTGACAGATTTGGTGGGTATTAGCCCAGACTTATGCATGCACCACATTCGGTTGGAAGAAGGAGCCCCACCGAGACCAGCAACGCAAACTCAACCCCAATATGAGGGAAGAGGTACTCAAGGAGATAGTCAAGCTGGTCTCCATCGGAATCATCTATTCCATTCCGGATAGCAACTGGGTCAGTCCAGTTCATATGTTGCCAAAGAAGGGTGGAATCCAAGTAGTGAAGAACGAGTTGATTCCCACAAGGCCCGTCACTGGATGGAGGATGTGCATTGATTACAGGAAGCTGAATGCGGCTACAAAGAAGGATCTCTTCCCGCTGCAGTTTATTGACCAAATGCTTGAGAGATTGGCTGGGAAGCAATACTTCAGCTTCCTTGACGGATATAGCGGCTATTTCCAGATTGCGGTAAACCCAGAGGACAAGGAGAAGACCACTTTTACATGCCCCTTCGGCACCTACGCCTACAGAAGGATGCCATTTGGCCTCTGCAATGCTCCAGGTACATTCCAAAGATGCATGAAGAGCATTTTCTCCGATCTACTAGAAGACTGCATTGAGATCTTCATGGAAGATTTTACTGTCTATGGGGACACATTTGAGCAAGGGCTCCACAGCCTAAACAGAGTACTGGAGAGATGCCGGCAGAAGGATCTGGTTTTAAACTTTGAGAAGTGCCATTTCATGGTCACCGAGGGCATTGTCCTGGGCCACGTCGTGTCAAGAAGGGGAATAGAAGTTGATCAAGCTAAGCTGGCAGTTATTGCAAAGCTCCCCTACCCCACCAACCAGAAGGAGATCCAGGCTTTCTTGGGCCATGCGGGCTTTTACAGACGATTTATCAAGGATTTTGCGAAGATTGCCCAGCCCTTGACGAGGTTACTCCAAAATGATGTGGAGTTTGAGTTTTCAGATGCTTGCAAGGTTGCTTTCCAGATATTGAAGGATAGATTGATCAGTGATCCGATCATCCGCGCCCCCGACTGGAGTCACCCCTTAGAGGTGATGTGCGATGCAAGTGATTATGCAGTGGGAGCGGTTCTGGGCCAGAGAATTGACGGAAAGAGCTATGTCATCTTTTACGCTTCGAAGACTCTCAATCAAAAGCAGAAGAATTATGATACTACAGAGAAGGAGATTTTGTCGGTAGTCTATGCCTTCGAGAAATTCAGACCCTACTTGCTGGGTTCAAAAGTGATTGTCTACACAGACCACGCGGCTATTAAATACCTTCTAGCGAAGAAAAAGTCGAAGTCACGCCTGATTAGATGGGTACTCCTTCTACAAGAGTTTGACTTGGAGGCAGTCGACAAGAAGGGCAGTGAGAATAGAGTGGCCGATCACCTGAGCCGAATCATGCAAGAGGACAATGGGGATTTCATAGGACCCTTCCCATCATCAGAAGGGAATCTATATATTCTGGTGGCTGTGGACTACGTGTCCAAGTGGATAGAGGCCAAGACGACCTGGACATGTGAATCCAAGGAAGTGGCAAGGTTCTTAAAATCGAATATCTTTACCCGGTATGGGGTACCGCGGGCCATCATCTCTGATCAAGGAACTCACTTTGTCAACTGGACCATTGAAGCTTTGATGAGAAAATACGGCGTCCACCACCAACTGTCCACACCCTACCACCCCCAGACGAATGGCCAGGCCGAAGTGTCTAGCCGGAAGATCAAGGTGATTTTAGAAAAGACGGTGAACCCAACGAGGAAGGACTGGACCCGTCGACTAGAGGACGCGCTCTGGGCATACAGGACCGCCTTCAAGACACCGATCGGAATGTCCCCTTACCGTCTGGTATTTGGGAAGATGTGCCATTTACCGGTAGGAATTGAGCATCAAGCCTTCTGGGCTGTTAAGGAGATGAACCTGAACGCTGAGGCCTGCGCTGAGGAGAGGAAGTTGCAGCTACAGAAGCTTGAAGAGCTCCGCCTTGATGCGTATGACTCTGCAATGTGGTACAAAGAAAGAACGAAGATGTGGCACGACAAAAACCTCAGAAAGAAGGAGCTCAATGTGGGACATAAGGTGTTGTTATTCCAATCAAGACTCAAATTGATGCCAGGGAAGCTAAGGTCAAGATGGACAGGCCCCTATACCGTTGTAGCCATGCGAGCGAATGGAGCAATTGAACTCCATGGAAGCGACCCTGATTCGCCTTCCTTCTTGGTGAATGGTCATAGAGTGAAGCCTTATAGAGACGGAACTGAGGTGTGCGTGGTGGAAGAAATTCCACTACTCACGCCTAAATCTCTCTAGTGATCGCAGGTAAAATGAGTAACTGGGTACCCTTGGGTAGCTGCTTGATCGAGCAACTGTTGATTTCTAAACTTATAAACTGATCATGAGACGTCCTAAGGGCACTCGGTCAACTCCTTGGTAGCCCAGTGTAAATACTTTTCTGATTATTAAATTTAAACAACAAAAAATGCATATACAAAAATTTTAAAACAAGGTTAAGCTGATCAAGTGGTTTTTATTTGAATATTCATCTGGATTTACTTGTCCGCTTGATCAGTTGAATTCTGGATTTAATTGGTGGTCTAATGTCGTTGGCTTGATCAAGGGAGGGAAATGAAAAGGCGTGCTCAATTGTTAAAAAGTCGCTGAGAGATGAAGCGTCGGAGCCAGACAGTTGTGCGTTGAAAAGTCGCATTTGAAGATGAAGAGTATTGAGGAAGGCAGCCAGCTGTTGTTCTGAAAAGGCGTGCCCAGTACTTGAAGCGTCGTAGGGACGCCAACAGTCATTTTTTCAAATTAAAGGGAGTTTTCTGAAATGTCCTTCATTTTTCCCCAACCGCTAACAATACTCCTTTGTTTTCTCTCTCGATTTTTCTCTCAAATTCGCAGGAACCCTAGCTCCAAATCGCCACAGCTTTCACAGAAAAAATTTCACAAATACTAGAAATATGAAGAATACCGAACCAGAGACAAAGCCACATCTTCAAGGGACGTTGTTCCCGGTGCCAGAAGCAGTGGGTGGCAAACTTCCGTTCCAGCCTCAGCGGCACCGACCGTAAACCCTAGTGTCGCCGCTCCACCTCCCCCCCTTCGTACAGTAGATCCACAATTTTTAGCGCAATTAGAGAGGCACCTTGGCAATTTTCCCATAGGAACGGACGCCAAGACGGCTTTCGCCCACCTCAGAACAAATCTAGTGTTTCCCAGATCTAGAAATCCCGCTCCGATTTCCGAACCACGAATTCCACCATCCTCTCCACCCAGAACACAAAGCCCGCCTCCTCCTCCTAAATCCCTAAATCACGTATCCGACCCAATGGAGTTGCTGGACCACTATAGTGACGCGACGGTAGTGGTGGAGGACCCGAACGATGTGGAGGAAGGGGAGGCTATTGAGCAGCTTGTCGCTCGTTCCGCCGAGGGCATGCCTACCCCTAGGCTGGAGGAGCCGGAAACTGAGAGGGCAGTCGAGGATGCCGGTAGAGCTAGTCCTAGATAGGAAGAAGAGCCTGTGCCATAGATATTCAGTCACCATCGAGTGGCGGAGGCTTTAACTCCGCCCACTTCCAACAGCTACAACCGATTGAGGTGGTAGAGATTGAGGACGACATGGAGGTCCGACAGCCCCTCCCCAGTGACATACTACTGCAAAGCAGGGGGGCTGACTGGAATATCCTTTAGACGCTCGATGAGGAACCGTATCTCGAGAGGGAGGAGGTGCCATTGCTCAGAAGTCTGCGCCATCCGCGGGCCTTGATAGATGAGGAAGAGGCTGTAGATGAAAGCCATATCAGGAGAGAGAGGAAGAGAAAAGGGAAAGAAACAGCCCGCCCTTCTTACAAGAAAGCACGCCCTGCCCACCAGGGGATAGTCATTAGGGAAGCCGACCAACCAGCTGCCCCTCTTCCGCGTAATGATGATGAGGGCAGTGAGACATGGGAGCGTGAGCTGCGCTGGAGTAGGACGTCCAGGCGGAGCATGGGGAGGCCTGAGCCAACCCCTGCTGTGGACTATTCTAAGAAGTCTGTGGTCCTGACCGCAGACCTCCTTAAACGGATGCTTGAATTCGATAATCCTAAGTGGCAATAGGAGTGTCACGACCGCCCATACTAAGGATAGTAAAGACGGGGAAATCGTGACTAGGGAAGGGACTAAGGAGCGGGGAAGAAGAAGGGGAAAACAATGAAAGACAACATCTTAAACAAAGCTTCAAAAGAAAAGTTTTGATCGATTAAGCAATTAAGCAGCGGGTTAATATCTCAAGGTAATTAATGTTATAAAGTATTGTAGAGCAAAACGAAAGACTTTATCAAGAACGATTCGAAACAAGGCAGCGGAATAAAGGTGTCTAGAGAGTCATAGGGAGACGCCTATGTATGAAGACACGACGCATCCGGAATTTCTTAACGCTCGACTCAACATCCGCCGCAACATCACTGCTCAACCTGCACATAAAGAAAACATATGCAGGGCTAAGTACTTGACATACTCAGTGGACACACGCCAAAATATTTGATAAAAGTTATGTCATCCATACCATAGTGAACTCGAGTTTTAACATTTTAGAAAAGAATATCATCGAGTATCACAAAACATTTAGACTGGCCAGTCAAAACAATCTCCCCACTTTCTCCACAATCAATCAATCACATCCTCTTGCCATAGTGCGACGAAAATGTGGCCACACTATTTGCCCACGAGACCGGCCGACTAGCAAGGATGGCTCCCGATCCCACCTGTGTACACAACCTGATAGGGTTTGCGGCCCTACTCAGACCCGAATTCGTTTCACACATAGCCCTATAGCCTAACGGAGCAAGCTCAAACGAATTAGGCATCAGACAACAATCTCAACATCAAAACAATCATGGCATGACATGACACTTTAAACCACCCTTATATCTCCAATATCATAATTTTGAAACGTAAAAGAGTTTTAGTAAAGAAAGCCCACCTCGATTGCTTACAAACACGGTTCACAACTTTATTGAAATCCTTGCTCTTCGTACCCACGTACGCACAACAACCCTTATCAACATCATAACCACATAATACAACACAATCAGTTTTCTATCAACACATTACTCATGCATGCCCTATCGTTCCTTTCATCGTTTTCTCATATTGCCCATCCCAACGTTCACCATCATAAACGACACAAACCCTTTGGCATACATCAACGTGCAACGCATAATCACATCATAGGATAAGTTCTTACTCACACATGTATCATGTATTTCATTCAAAACTTGCCAACAAGACTATTTCAATCAAGGCATGAATCTGGCAGAACAACGCAGTCGTTTTGCAAAAATCATTAAAACCCATCTGATGTCATTTGAAGATAAAATTTGGTCACCACACAGTAGACACATCAAGGTTCGTCCAGTTAAAAATCCGCACCAAAATCACATCTTTAGTTCGGTCAAAAATAAAAATGAAACTCACTGGACGAGAATATAAATTCTGACAGGACTGCGCATTCAATTGAAAAGTTCGTTAAAAATTCATCTTTCGTCAAAAGAGGCTGAAATTTTGACAAAACACAGAAGACACTTAAAATTTCACTCAGTTAAAAATTCGTGCCAAAATAAGATCGTTTGGTCGGCCAAACACTCATTGGAACCTACTATCCGAACACCACAGTTTTCATGCTCAACATTTACAAACTAGGGTTTGTCTATCATTCATCCACACATACATATTCATGCTTTCAACGCATATTCCCGCTTCAAAAACCACATCACAACCATGTTCTCCTATTTACACATAGCATTCACCAATGAATCATCCACAAACTCACACACACACATACATACACGCACATACACATACTTTCTCATGCAAACATCCTTCCCAACTGATTAATGTTTAGATCTACGATTTCTACACTCACTATATGCATGAGGGGATCAAGAAACATGGATTCAGTGGTAAGAGGGAGAAAGATGAATCAAAGTATACATTTCTCTTGAAAAATAATCGATAGGAATGACGAATGATGCGATTCTTCGATGAATCTTGAATTTCCAACTCCACAATGATGCAAGAACAAGGAATTGGTGAAGGATTGGTGGAGAAGTAGAGGAAGAGAGAGACGTGTGGTATGGAGAGAAGAGGAAGGCGAAAATATGAGGGCTATGGTTAGGGTTCTTTTAATTTATAGTCTAGGATAAATCCCACAATAAAGCAATTAAAATTGTGGAAGAATAAAATAGAGGTCAATGAATAAATCCCACCATTAAAAGGAAAATAGGCGTGTAGTATGTGGGGGAGTAATTTTCAAAAATTGCTATTTAATTAGCATAGATATTTATTTGGTATTTACTTGGAGAGAAAGATACTCACAAAATAGGTAAAAAGATATTGAGTATCTCATAAATAAGGTAACAAAATAATTCAAGCATCTCCAAGTGGGGAAATAAAAGGGGCGTGTATAATGGGAAAAATCAAGGAAAAATACTCAAATCCTCAAATCAAATAGGAATATGATTTAAATTTGGTAATTTCTTGTAGGAAAAGACTCCCACAAAATAGGTAACAAATAAATTAATCCCACAAGTAATTGAAAGGCATATGGGCGAAAATTATGAGGTTTTAGGGAAAGAAAGAATCAAATCCTAATTAACATAGGATATGGAGAGAGTTGGCAAGATATTGTAAGATTTAATTGGACTTTAATTCAAGGAAAGAGATAAACAAGATACCAATTAAATCTACAAAGATAATTCCCTCTCCTAATTAATAGGAGATTTCAAAAATCTCAAGGGATGGCCAAGGGGTCGAAAATCATGTAGAATAGCATAGGGATAGTTTGGTTTGGATTTAATTTGGATAAATATCCCAAAGCAATTAATTAAATCCAAGAAAGAAAGTATTATTTCCAATAAATATGAAGGCTGAAAATTTCAAATAAATGACTAGAATGATTATGCATTATCCCATTTAATTTAATTCACACATTGGAAGCTTAATCACATTAACTCACATAACTCACAACAACTAATTTCACATAATTAACTCAAACACATAGAGACTCAATTTCCACAAAAGAAATTCTCATTCAACATCCACATTAAAAAAAAGACCATCAAATAAAAATAATAATTCCACCAGGTCGAGGAGAAGTTTACAGAGTATATAACCAAGATTGGTTTCGAGTGGCTCCTGGATATTGATGATACCTCTGTTCCTGAAGTCTTGGTCAGGGAGTTCTTCACCTCCTTTCGGTTCAGTGGAGAGGTCGATCTTGACGCCAGGAGCTTCAGATTCAGAGTGTTTGGCCGCCAGTAGCACATGAGCTTGAAAGAGTTCTCCATCCAATTGGGGCTCTATACAAACAACCAGGTGGCCCATGGGGAATGGTTCGGGCGAGACATAGGCCTCCTGAACAAAAAAGCCAATTTCGATCAACAGGCTGTCTGGAAAGCCCTCGGCCACGAAAGAGCTCTAACATTCAAGGCCTCGGAGTCCAGGGGTAATCATATTGCGGACCCTGCTCTCCGCCTCGCTCAAGTATACCTCGGTTGCAACCTTCTGGGCCAGGCCAACACCATGGCCATGATTACTCTGGCTGAGCTCTATTTCATGTGGTGCATGAAGGAGTAGAGGAAGGTCCACCTAGGATTCTGGCTGGCTTATTCTATCAATCAAATCTCTACCCGGCCGGCTCGCCACTTGAACGTCTGTCACCTCCTTGGAGCTTACTTGAGGAAGAACTGTAATCTAGAGAACTAGGAGAGTGTTGGACGCCCCCTCCGTTGCCCTCGGCCTGAACTTTTTGACCTGGATTTCTTTTTCAAAATACAGGTGCCGGACAAGGTGCGACAAGGAAAATTTCGCTTCTACACAACCGGCCAGCGGGAGCAATCAAGGGGTAAATTAGAGGAGAGGCAGAGGCAACCTGAGAGCCCAGCTAGCCCGGGCAAGCATTCAAGACCCCAGCTGGCGTTAGTGCCCACTCCGAGAGTAGAGCAGATAGAGAAGGCTGCCCAGAGAGACAATGATTGGAAGCTGCGAATGGAGCAGATGATGACACAGCTAGTGGAGAACTCTCACGCCCACCTGGTTCAGATGAACAGGATTGGGACTGTGATGGATAGGTTGTTGGAGGCGGTTCGCGACCCAGCAAGCTCATTGGTGCAACAACCGAGCGCAAGACAACCACCACCTCCCTCTGCACGCTGACCTCCAGGAAGGCATGCCACTTACCCCACAAGGAGTACCTCTACTCCGACTAAGCCTACCTCTACCCACCCTGCTCAGCCATCCAGGAAAAACTACTATACCATCTTTGCCCAGCTCGTTTTAGTTTCAAAACAATTTCTGTTTTAATTTTTTTTGGGTCTGTAATTATATGTTTTTGTCCATTTCACACTTAGCACAGTGCCTGGTCTAAGTGTGAGAAGTTTATGGATTTCCTGTTCCTTCTACTACCTAAATGTTTTTTGTTCTTGTTTTTCTGGTTTTCGGCATGCTTTGATTTTTGACACTATCACCCACTTAGCCCAGTGTCTGGTCTAAGTGTGAGAAGTTTTCCTTGGTTTGTTATACCTGTGCCGTCACCTAACCCTTTTTCCACTTCATCAAGTCGCTCGAGGGCGAGCTAATATGCAGTGGGAGGGGGGAGGGTTAGCCTAATTGAAGTCATACATGTCAATTTATAAAAAATTCAAACGAACAGATAGAAATAATTAGGGCAGTCTGCATGGAATTGGGTAAATGAAAGATATGAATGCCTGGGGAAGAGTAAGAAAAATGATACAATATGTATACATGTGAAAACTTGATTGCTCAACTTGATCAATTTAGATGACGTAAGTATGATGGAAATGCTCAAGTTAAAACCTTATGTGAAGTCTCTCTAAAATGCGAGTTATAAGCCAAAGTAGAACACTTTCTACTAATTTTACAAAAAATTCGAGAGGGTGCCTTTTGGTATTTAGATGAAAATTGCACAAGTAGTAAGGACTAAAGGCATTAGGACTTAACCATTTGAGTCATTTCTTCCTTCGTTTCACAAACCCGCCTCATCAAACAAGGCACCCCTAGTTAACCAAGTTGAGCCTGTATATACTTTTACCCATCTTTTGAAAACCTAAACTCCACATTTTTATACATTTTTATAAGCACATGAGATGAAAAGGGGTCGAGAGATGGATTATTTCAAAAGAAAAGGGAATAGTGATAGCGGGTTCAAAATAAATTGTAGTCAAGTTGATCAAGTCAATAAGTCAAGTCGGAAACAAAAAAAATGTTGAAAATGTTGAAAAAAGGGCAGAAAAAAAAAATTTGTAACCTAGCCCAATAAGTCGAGAATTAGGAAATAAGCTAGAAGTTGAAGGCTAAGATCGTTGCTTGACCAAGTAAGATGTCGAGTGGCAAAGCAGTAACCCAGCTTGATCCAGTAGAGTTGTTCAGATCTTGGTCTCTTGACTAATGTGCTTTTCATTTTTCTTTTTCCAGTTTATATTTTTAAAATTTTTAAATTAGAACCCTTAGGACCTTACCTTAACACGTTACTCCCCTGAGCCCCATTACAACCGAAACAAAGACCTTAAGGAACTATCTTGTGCAGTCCGATTCGAGGTATTAAATGTGTAGCAATTACTGAGTGAACAGTCCTAACATCTCTGGTGGGAAATGAGTGACTGAGTGAATCCAACAGTTGTTTAAATTGAGCTATCTTGACGAACTGACACCTTGATCAAGTGAATGTGAAAGGGTGGAAACATAAACTGCTGGCAAATGGATTGACATCAACTTCGGGTATGATTGCTGGAAGTTTATTCGGTTTTATGCGTCTATGCGAATATGTGTCTTTGTTTTGAGTCTTGTGTTTTTCTTCGTCTTCTTTCACTTTCTTGAAACGAGTAAACCATGCCTGAAATTTGTCTTATTCTCTTTTTCTTTTCTTTTTCTTTATACTTGAGGACAAGTATGTTTTAAGTGTGAGCAGTTTGATAAGGCATATTTCATGCATCGGTTTAGGGGGTAAAATGTAGGCTACTTGATCAGTTTATCGCGCAAAGCGAGTGTTAATTGTGCAGGAATGCCGCTTGACCAAGGGCAGTAAGGCCAAATTGATCAAGTTGGCGCATAAGGCGAAAAGGCCAAAACCGTGTGAGTTGATCAAAGTGGTGATCAAGCAGTTAGTCGGGGGACCACTACATTCTAGAAGGAGGACACGTATGGCCGATGCGCTGGAAAGCGAGCCTCAATCAGTTATCAAGGACTATAGCTGTGAAACAGAAAAAGGGACACGTATCGATGAATAAGAAGCGCAAGGACGAAAGCGAATCTTCACTCGGTTATCATAAGACCACTACATTCTAGAAGGAGGACACGTATCAACGGATAAGGCGCGCAATCCCAGCAAGGACGAATATTCGCTGCCAGAGTTGTTATCATAGCTGGAGGTTGTTGTGAAGAACCTATAAATAGAGGACGCATCGCCATAGTGGAGTTCTTCTTCCTTCAACTTCGTTTTCCGCCTGTTCCTGGTTCCAAGTCCTTTTCTCCCAGTTTCAAAAGTTTAGATTAGAAAGTAGAAATGGTTAGCTAGAAGGAGTGCGACCGAAGGGAGCGCGACAGAGAAACCCAGATCTGCTCGGCGCCGTCTCATGTTTCCGACCGAGGATCTCTCGGCCTTATTCGCTTTCTTACTTTCTAGATCTAGTAGCTTAGTTAAATTTCGTGTTTGCTGCGGAGTTAAAGAATCGTTCTTGTTTTGTATTCCGCATCTTCACAGTTCTGTTTTGAGTTCAGCGTTAAAAATCAAAGTTATTTGTTTTTCAGAATTTTCGTCTACTATTATAGTTTAATCTTTATCTTTAAAAATCCCAGATCCAGTGTTGAACTTTCATTATGTTGAATGGCAAAGTGTTTCACTGATTCGTAGCATGCTTAGGTAGTTAAGTCTTTTACTTGAGTTTGTCGCTTATTTGATCCGTTCGTTGTTTTCCAGCATGATGAGTCGCTTGATCAAGTAGTTAGTTTATATTCCGCCTAGTTTAATCCAGTAGTTTAAAATTCCCAACTTAAAGCGTGGCAGCAGCCGAACCCTGTTCACTAAACACACACTCAATGCACCAGTTTCTCTGTGGGATTGACCTCGTATTTGCCGCTTTACTGTTTAAAGCAGTTGCATGTTAGGGAGTTATAAATGTTTTTGTGAAAGAGAGAGGTGAGCGCCTTGATCAAGTCGCAACGACACTACTGCAAACTGATCCACCCGGTCGATTATTTTTATATACCACTTGATCATTCTGTTTACAAATCCCTTTTCACCAGAAATATACTGTCATTTTTTGCTATAAAAGATTTTTATCCTCAATAAAATGATATTCTTTCAGCACGTATGAAATGATACTTGTAATCAATAAAATGATATTATATTTCAATAAAATAATTATCTTCTATAAAATGATATTCTGTATATATAAAAATGATATCAATATATATGATATTTCAGCAAAAAAGATATATTTCATCCATAAAATGATACTCTCTCTGTCTGTGAATAGGAGTCCCGTTTTTTCATTTGGGTTCGTCCGCAAATAGGAGTCCCGGTTCATAATTACTCCCTCCGTCCCAGATAATTTGTCTCATTTTTCCATTTCGGTCCGTCCCACGTAATTTGTCTCATTTCATTTTTTACCTTTTTTGGCAGTGGGCCCCATATTCCACTAACTCATTCTTACTCACATTCCACTAACTTTTTCAACTCACTTTTCATTACATTTCTTAAAATTCATGCCCGGTCAAAGTGAGACGAATTATCTGGGACGGAGGGAGTACTATAAATGGCAAAGAGGCTCACATTCAACTAACTCAATCCACTCATATATCATTTAAAACTAATATATACTCCAAGTGATACGCATTCCATTAACTTTCTTCCTCCTACTTTTCTTAATATTTCTTAAAATTCGTGTCGAAAAGAAATGAGACTGCTATTCGCGGATTGAGGGAATAGATTATTAGGTTATCATCCTAAATATAGGTTATCATTCTAACGCATCCCTATAAAACCAGCATGAGGAACAAAAAATAGTTTTATATATAAACGTATACAAAAATAAATTAGTAGGAGTATTTAAAAAACTACTGATACAAATAATTTTCATGCATTTATAAGTTTGAGTCCGTTAGTCATAATAATTTTAATTAGGGTGGGGATTAACATCCTTATTTGAGCATTGAATTATGGCCATCAACTATAAACCACTGTATGCTACAGAAAATCCGACCAGTTGCATCTGGATAGGTTTTGACAATGGGTTTGTAATTTGTTACCGACGCCGGACATCTACCAACCAAGATGATTGTTGACTCTTAATTAAATGTGTTTTTCTATTAAATTATCCTAAAATTAATTAAGATTATAGCTCTTCCACACCTAATCCTGCATATGTTATTGTAAATTAAGCAGGATGCATGAACGTGGAAATGTGGACGCTGCTTCTGATGTGAAACTATGATAGTACTATAATTTATACTAATATTAATATCTGCATGGTACTAGCAAGATCACAAGTAAACCATGGTCACACATCAAATGAAAAAGAAAAAGAAAAAGAAAAAGAAGAGAGAATAGATGATGCCATTATTATGGCTGATTTGTTAGGTTCTCATAATTAATTTTTTGGTACCAATTCAGTAAAATATGATTAAGGTCTAATGATGCTCTAATTAATTAATGTTGATGGCTTAGTTGCCGGTCGCTACTGCCCTATAAATTTCTTGTTCATTCCGCCAACCTCAAACTTTAATTATCTCTATAACTACTACGGTTTTAAAATTAATTTTGCTAACGCACAATTATACGCAAGAAAAGCACTACGAAAAAACAGCTCCAAAACGAAACACGTACGTTCACGGCTGTAGCTCCAAGTTTTTGTTCAATAAAAACTTGTTGGAGTAAACAATGAACTATATTCACTAAATAATGAACTAAATGAACGTATGTTATGAAGTAATTTTGACATGTTATTGAAATACATTAATGATACAACAAATTTTAGTGTTAAACGTTAAGCGGTAGTAATAAACTATATTCAATAAATAATGAACCAAATGAACGTTAGTAATGAAGTAAATATGACATTTTATTGAAATACAATGTTAACTGTGTTAAACGTCAAGCAATAGTAATGAACTTATTACTTCATTCAGTCATGCTATTAATTACTTTATTCCATTAGTTTATTACTTCATAATGTGTTATGACATAATTATCTTTCAGTTGAAGTAAATTCGGTATGTAATCAATGCGAAAAATAACACAACATCAGTCCATCTAATCCATCAAAAACAAGATCTAATGGTCCTAATTTGGTCTCTAGTTCGGTTTTTAAGACTAGATTTATAAATAATGGGACTCGTACGTATAAAATCTTAATTTTGAAAATTTTCAAGCATTAATGCCTTATTAACTCTTTAATAATGTGGTAGGCCGTCACTGTTATTACTATAAATTTATTTAATTTATTTCTTACTTTGTTGTCTCATAGTATTTAATAAATATTCGTCCAAATTTCTTTAATTTTCTTTTGTTTTTTTTTTCTTAATTAAGCGTGTTAACTTAAATGTAGTCGACCCTGATTCTCTTCATTATATGGTTGTTCTTTGAAAATACCATAAAGAGATTTGGACGAATATTTATCAAATATGAGATGACAAAATAGAAAATTAATTAAGTAACTTTGTATAGGAAGTCATACGAAAATGTAGTACGAAGTGTATGAGATTACCCCTTCCGTCTGAAGTCACCGAGTACAACAACATCAGTGAAGAGTTAAAAAGAGATTTGGACGAATATGATTAAGTATTTTTCAGAATTAAGATTCTTTAAAAAACCAACTAATTATTTAAAAACACAGAATGAAGTTAATAAATATGCAACTACATGGGAGTGTGATCTATTGCTATTTTTTCTTAAATTGCTAACTTGCTAACTCATCAACGTAGTGTATTAAAAATGTAAACACGAACACATTAAAATATCAACACATATTTGTGTTGACATTTTAATAAACTGTGTTGACATTTAAATATTAATGTCAACATAATGTATTAAAATATCAATTTAAGTTTATGTTGACATTTCATTTTCATTATCATCTTGTTGACATTTTTAATACATTATTTTGATGAGTTAGCAAGTTAATAATTTAAAAAAAGTTAGCAACGGGTTACATACTGCAAATACATCTATTGCATTCCTAAAAGTTATCAATTTTTTGCTCTTTGTCATTGGAACTCTACTGAAAGAAACAAAAGCAGAAAAATGGATCTTTTTCTAGCTCGTCAAATTTATGGTATGGTTTTCCTCAACGAACAATTGAGTTGTTAGAGATTTTGAACTTCAAAAATATCAATCTCTAGATGATTAAAAAAATATGTTAAAATTAGATATTATATGTGCCCAGAAAATAATAAGAGTAAGATTTAATTAAATGAGATTATGTACAATAGACATACTTTACTGTTTTAGTTTAGGATGAACGTATTGTAATGACTATGATTTTAGCTTACCAGTTCAATAAAGTATGATCAATGTGTAATGATGCTGAGCATTACAAGTGTTGAAAGGTGTATTTTTATTCATTCTTGCTTATCTTTGATCACAAAATACACGCCTCATTATATAGGTAAAGTATTACACATATATGGCAAGATTTTGCTCAAATCACAATGATACTAATTTCCTAATTATTGTGATTCTACACAATTTCCTCATTCTAATTGATTTTTCCTTTCTAAACAGATTTTCCTTTCTAACACTCCCCCTCAAGTTAAGTAATGGGATCGCACATTCTTAACTTGCCTAATACCTCACGGAAGTTCCTTCCGTCTACAGCCTTTGTAAGGATATCCGCCAATTGATCTTCAGATCTCACAAAAGGAAGCTCTACCGTCTTGGCCTCTATATTGTTCTTGATGAAATGCCGATCCACCTCGACGTGCTTCGTACGATCATGTTGAACTGGGTTTTCAGATATACTGATTGCCGCTTTATTGTCGCAAAATAATTTATACGACTTTTGTGAATTGAGGCCTAGTTCAGTCATCAATTTCCTCAACCAAAGGATCTCAGTCAACCCACTCTTGATCCCTCGGAATTCTGCTTCAGCACTAGACAAGGCAACTACTTTCTGTTTCTTACTTCGCCATGTGACAAGGTTTCCCCCTACAAATGTGAAATACCCAGCAGTTGATTTTCTGTCATTTGGATTACCAGCCCAGTCAGCATCTGTAAAGCCATGAATCTCCAAGTGGCCGTGATTTTCGAACAAAATTCCATGGCCTGACATCCCTTTTAAATATCGGACAATCCTTAAAGCTGCCTCCTAGTGTGCAACTTGGGGTGCATGCATGAATTGACTTACTACACCGACTGCATAAGCAATGTCAGGCCTGGTGTGGGAGAGGTAGATCAGTTTCCCAACTAAACGTTGGTATCTCGTGCGGTGAGTCGGTTCTGCTCCTTCAATTATCCTCAAGCCATGATTCTGAACCATAGGGGGTGTCTGCCGGCTTACATTCCAACAATCCCGTTTCTGTTAATAAGTCAAGCACATACTTCTTTTGACTTATGAATATTCCCTTTCTTGATCTCAGCACCTCGATACCAAGAAAATATTTGAGTAGTCCTAAGTCTTTCATTTGGAACTCCGCGAATAAATTCTTCCTTATTTGTTTTATTTCTTCTTCATCATCACCAGTGAGGATCATATCATCTACATAGATAATCAGACATGTGATTTTCCCTTCTCTCCTTTTTAGAAACAATGTGTGATCAGAATTACTCTGTCTGTACCCGTACTTCTTCATTGCTTCTGTGAATCTCCCAAACCATGCTCTTGGCGACTGTTTTAGCTCATACAATGTCCGCTGCAGTTTACAGACCTTCCCACCTACAAAATCTTCAGTAAATCCTGGGGGTGCATCCATATAAACTGGCTTCTTGAGTTCCCCATGCAAAAAAGCATTCGTCACGTCGAACTGATGTAGCGGCCATTCCCTGGTTGCTGCTATTGCGAATAACACTCGAATAGTGCTTATCTTCGCCACAGGTGAGAATGTTTCGACGTAGTCGACTCCATAGGTCTGAGTGTATCCCTTGGCTACTAGTCTTGCTTTATACCGCTCAATTGACCCATCAGGCCTCCTCTTGATGGTGAAGACCCATCTACACCTTACTGTTCGAACTCCATCCGGTTTCAGACATATCTCCCAAGTGTTGTTTTTCATCAAAGCCTGCATCTCTACTAGCACTGCCTCTCTCCAGTGTGGAATTTTCATAGCCTCTTCTGCTGTTCGGGGCAGTTCTTCCTCCTCATAGAGAGCTGCTTCAAATGCCCTTGCCATCTCAGTTAAATTTGCTTTTGCCAGGTTCGCCATAGAATATCTGCCTTTGCTAGTCCTCTCAGGACTGTATCGCTTTGCTGGAATTCCCCGAGTACTTCTCAAGGGCAATATATAGCCGCCAGTATCCCCATCAATGGCTGCATTCTCGTCCTCGTTTACACCAGAATTGTTAGAGAAAATAACTGTATTTTCTGAGCTCGGTTCAAGAATTACCTCGGATATCACTGGAGGAGGCACTACATCAGACGCGACTGGCGGAGGCGCTACAGCAGATGCGACTGGCTCGGCGATGACACTAGCTTGTTCTGTTAGTTCCACGACTGAGTTGCTTGATTGTGGCACACGCAAATTAAGGGGTCTAATTATTTCACACTCCCCCTGAATATTACTACTCTCCCCCTGACCCCGAGTTTGGGTGTGATAATAATACTCACTTTCCAAAAAATTACAATTCATGGTTGTTATAACTTTTCGAGACCCTGGGTCGTAGCACCGATACCCCTTTTGATTTATCTCATACCCCAAAAAAACACATTTTATTGCACATGCAGAAAATTTGTTCCTTTCATGTTTCGGAACATGTACATAAACGGAGCAACCAAAGATTTTTAGCGGAAGAGTGAGAGGTGTAGGAATATCAGTAAGGGATGAGAGAGTTTGCAGGGGTGTTTTCATACCTAGTATTTTAGTAGGCAACCTATTTACTAAGTAAACAGCGGTAGCAACTGCTTCAGGCCAGAGGAATTTAGGCACATTTGAGTCAAAGAAAAGGGCCCTTGTAACTTCTAGGATTATCCGATTTTTCCTCTCGGCTACCCCATTCTGTTCGGGAGTGTAGGGGCACGTGGTTTGATGAACTAATCCCTTCCCCTTACAAAATTCTGTCATATCAGTGTTAACAAATTCTCTGCCATTGTCAGATCTGAGGATTTTGACGGATGTTTGAAATTGTGTTTGAATCATAGTAAAAAACTGAGTAAATTTTGCAAAAACTTCAGATTTATTTTTTAAAAAATATACCCATGTCAGTCTAGTGCAATCATCCACAAAAATAAAAAAATACTTGAAACCATGATCACCAATAATAGGGGCGGGACCCCAAACGTCAGCATGCACTAAAGAAAAAATATCCTTAACACGAGTATCACTTGACCTAAATGTCTGTCTGTGATTTTTTGCCAATGCACATGATTCGCAAGTAATGTCTTTAAACTGAGAAAACTTTGGAAAAAGAATTTTTAAATAACCCGAGGATGGATGTCCCAATCTACGATGCCACAACCAAGCTTCCCGATTCGTAGATCCGTGAGCAACCATCGCGGTGCCACCTTGTTGAGCAATCTCATCCACGTAGTAGAGGCCTTGACGCTCAGTGCCACGCCCAATTATCCTCCTCGTCCTGATATCCTGTAATACACAAAAGTTTGGATGCATCAGTAAGGTACAATTTAACTCCTTCGTCACATGACTTATGGACATGAGTTTGTGAGATAATTTGGGTACGTAGAGGCAATTTTTGAGTTTCAAGGTAGGGGAAATTTCTATAGTCCCACTCCCACTCACAGCAGTCAACTCTCCATCCGCAGTTTCTATTTGACTTTTTGACCCTTCACATAAATCAGAGAAATCATTTTTATCATAGAACATAGTGTCGGTAGCCCCACAGTCAAAAATCCACCCATTCTCTTTAGGGTCGTTTCTACTCTGAGCTATACATGCAATAGGGATATTTTCCAAAGGTGCAAATCGATTTGGACTAAAAAAAGATTTTTCATGTAACTTAGGGGCAAAATTTCAGTTTTTGGGAAGATGGGGTCCTAACTGCACACATTTGGGATTACGGAGGTCAGATTGTAAATATTCCAGCTGATGGGGTTCATTTTTAATGACATTCAAATCACAGGGACTAGTTTGCAAGGAAAAATGAGGATTAGGCTTTTTGAACCCAATCTCGTTACCTTCTATTGAGCCGCCCCCCTTTCTCTCTGCAAATGCTGCTCCACCGATTCCGGCAGCCTCGCCGGGTCTTCCACCTCCGCCGTGTTGGGGTCCGACATCCCCCACTGTCCCACGAGTGTTGGTGGCCTCCGGGTTGCCCGCTCCCTGCAAGAACAGCCCGCCGCCACCGCCACCGCCATTGCCTTCTTCCATTCTGATCGCCAGCCTCGCCTTCGCCTTTTGATTCTCGTCCCACCACTCCGAAAAACCGACAAGGAGAAAACATGTCTCACGGGTATGTTTGTTTTTACCACAGTGTGAGCACCACATTTTTGATTTATCGGGCTTGAATCCTCCTCAGCGATTGGGTGGTTGTGCGACGGTACGCGGTTGTTGTTGGTGTTGGCGTTGCTGTTGTTGTTAATTTTTGGCAGTGAATCTGAACCCCACTTGGCCCGATGATGAGATTTCGTTGGTTGCGCCAACCTGTGGAGTTTGCTGTCGGCATGATTTTAAGTCGGGTAGCTTCTCGTTTCACCAGGCCATATGCGGCCTCGGCTGAGGGCAGGGGTGCCTCTTTGAGGATATCCCGTCGAATTCCATCGTACCTTGCGTTTAGTCCCCTCAAGAATTTGAACAGCCGTCTTGAGCATCCATACTTCCGAAATTGGCCGATCCCCTTGTCGCGGCAATCGACCAGTTGGTGTTGGCACCGGTCGATTTCAATCCAAACTCCATGGAGGTGTCTCCAATACGTTTCAAGGTCCTGCTCCCCTTGGACAATTTTCCTGCTATCTCCTCCAAGTCGTAGAGCAGATACGGATCTGCCGAGCTTTCGAAGGTAATTTGAAGGCTTTCTCATAAAGCCTGAGCCGTTTGGTGATGTGCAAAGTCGACGACAATTTCAGTCTCGACGTTGTCGATTATCCACGAGAATACGATCATATCAGCCTCCTCCCATTCGATGTAACCCTTCATTCTGGGTTCCGGTGGTGGTGGTATGCCGGTGATATACCGATTCGCCCGTCTCCCCACGATGGCTACTCTCATCAGCCGTTTCCATAAGGGATAGTTTGTCCAGTTGAGTTTAACAGCCAGAGTAACATTCTTACTCATTCTCAACCGTGTATCTTCCATATTTGGTTTTTCCTCGTCGTCTGACATGTTTTCGTGTAGGTTAGAACACGCCTTCTTGGTCGGGAAAAGTATTTAGGCTGTGATGAATTTTTTTCTGAGCCTTTGCTCTGGTACCATGTTGAAAGGTGTATTTTTATTCATTCTTGCTTATCTTTGATCACAAAATACACGCCTCATTATATAGGTAAAGTATTACACATATATGGCAAGATTTTGCCCAAATCACAATGATACTAATTTCCTAATTATTGTGATTCTACACAATTTCCTCATTCTAATTGATTTTTCCTTTCTAAACAGATTTTCCTTTCTAACAACAAGATTAGGAGAAAAAGTAACAAATTCTTAATAAACAAATCAGCATTTAGACTATGCCTCCAACGGCTGAGATCCTAACTAAAACCAAATCGACGGTTCCTGAACCTCGATGATAAAGTCATCATCTCAACTTGATTTCTTCTGAGTTTCTACAGCTCGACTCGAGCCATCACATACCAACAATATTCCACCTGATTGCTCATTTGCCAACAATCCGCTCATGGTAAACCTGATGTCTCGCAAGACATTGCATTGTTGTTATCACAACCTATAGCCACAGCCTCTCGATTTGTGCCAAAATCTGATACAATTCCTTTCAACCAACTACTGTTAATTAATGACATGAATTGAGCTTTCGTCGTTCATAATGCTACCACAGTTGTAAGCTAGATTTCCAGCTCACCGACTGTGATCTACGGTTATCAACGTTTCCAGCAAAATCTGAGTTGCGGTTGCCGATCAAGACATCACCTGTATAAGCATCATCCCTTCAAACAAAATATCGAGATCCCTTGCTCTCTTTAGATATTTGAGCAGCCACTTAAGGGCAGCCCAATTCTCCTCCCTCCCATGATCTGCCATAAACCATCTAGTCACACTTACTGCTTGAGCTATGTCTAGCCTTGAGTTAATCATCACATACATGATTCTCCCAATTACACTAGCATAACGGATCTTTTGCATTTCATTTGCTTCATCTTGACTTTCGGCTTCTGGTCCACAAATAACTTCAAGTGCTACCAAAGTGGTGAAGCAACTGTCTTCACATTCTCCACCTTAAAACCTTTTTATCAGCCAAATCAACTTTTTGCTCTATCTATGAAGAAATGTTGTTTTTACATCAATTTTTTCCAATTCCCAATCCCTTTTAGCAACCATTTCTAGCAAAATTCTGATAGTTGCACGCTTCAGCACAGGAGAAAACACCTCATTGCCACTCCTTGCTCTTGACTAAAACCTCTTGCTGCCAACTTAGCTTTGAACCTTATCCTGAACCTCAGAGGCTTCAATCTTCTTTTTTGAAAATCCATTTGTCAATAAGGATCCAGGTTCCATTTTTTAGTAGAGATTCTCTACTGTGAGCATATTGTAGAGGTTATGTGGATGTGTAGTTACCTTTTAGGAATGATAACTTCTTAGATTTTCCAAGGATGCAATCGTCACATGGAGTCTGACTTTCATCATCTGCAGCCGGCAGAACTCCCTTCTTCACCAACTCCTTTACGCTGCCCTCTGATGGATGTGCTAGTCTCATGTGCCAGAGCCTCAAGCTGTCATTCTTGACATTATAAGCCTTCTGTCACCAACTCTCCTGCACATCTGCTAGGAGAGATAATACAAACTTCCTCCTCTTTCAGCTCTCATCACCACTTTTTCATGTTTTGTCACAACCATTTTTCCACTGCTTGAGTAAAAAATGCATCCCTTTCTCTCAAGCAGTCCAAGAGACACCTCCTCTTAACCGGAGGAATATATCTCACATCACTGATCCATCCTCAATCAGCAATCTCACAGTCCCTATGGCCTCTACTTGGCACACTTGGTTATTTCCCAATATGACTGACCCTGTGGTGTTTGCTATTTCTTCAAACCAGCTCAAATTCGGACTCATGTGGTAGCTACAACTCGAATCCATGATCCACACACCACCATTTCCTGACTCCATTACGTTCAAGATTTCTGGAATCTCTGCCTCTTGAACGCAATTAGTGGAGTTATTCCCCTTTGCTCCACGACTTGCTTGCTTCTTCTTCCAAGCATAACAATCATTCTTCAAATGACCCGGCAAGAAACGTGTCTCCTTCTGATCAGTGGATGTAAATTTTGAAGTATCACGATCTTTCTTCTGAAACTTCTTACCTTTGAATTTCTTGACATTCAAACTTTCTGGTGCAATATCTTGACCTTTCACACCTCCCTTTTGCAGTTCCTTAGCCCTAAATGCCAATTGCACTTCGAGCAATGTGATAGTCCTATCTCGACCATATAAGATCGCGTCACAAAACTAATCATATGATTTCGGCAACGCGTTCAGCAGTAGGATGGCCTTGTCCTCATCTCCTATCGATATTTTCAAGATCATCCACCGCCTTATTGAAGTCTTAAAGTTGTTCCAGCAAGCCTCTTTCATCCAGGAACCTATAGGAGTATAACCGCTGCTTCATGTACAATCTATTTGCAAGCGATTTCGTCATGTACAAATCCTCCAGATTGGTGAGAATTCCCAACACAGTTGTCTCCTTCGCTACTTCGCGAAGTACCTTATCACCAAGCACAACACGATTGTATAGTGAGCTTTTGCTTCGACTTCAGCCATCTTCAACATGGCCATTTCATCAAGATCGGCCTTCGTCTCCTCATCCTTCAACATGATACCGATTCTCTTCTATCCCTCTAAGTTTCTTTTGTCTCACTGTCTCTTGTATCTATCAAACACCCATTATCCTTTTTCCCGGCGATTCATCGGTGTTACCTCTTCGACCACTGCCGTCCCCTCACTTTTTATTCATCTCTCCGCTCTGCGCCATCTCTATTGTCGGCAGCTTCCCAATTTGTCATCTCTCTCTTTTCTTGTTGGAGGGCCAACTCTGATACGGGCACATATTCAAGATTACCCCAATGAAAGACTATTCTTTTCGACACCGAGATTATGGAGAATAAAGTGGAAATCCATAGTAATGAAGACGTTTCTTTTCGACACGGAGATTATGGAGAATAAAGTGGAAAATGAAAAAGGTTGAGAGATGAAGAAAAAAAAAGTAAGAGAGAGTACAGTGGGTGTGGAAAAATGTGTTGATTTTTACTAAAATGGGAAATGACTCTATTACTATGGAACGGAGTGAGTATTAATTATTCTCTCTGTCCGTGAATAGGAGTCTCATTATTCATTTTGGTCGGTTCGCGAATAGGAGTCTCGATTCATAATTACTATAAATGGCTACACATTTCACTAACTCACTCCATTCACATATCATTTAAAAGAAATATATACAAGTTAGACTCATATTCCACTAACTTTTTTTCCACCCACTTTTCTTAACATTTCTTGTAACTCGTGCCAGATAGGAATGAGACTCCTATTCGCAGATGGAGGGAGTATTTAGTTATCATATCTTTCTAGCATATTTATTTCTTGTTCGGTAAGTTGGGTTTATTTTTAGGCCCTCCGTGCCATTAAATATGCAACATTTACTTTTTGGCACGGGATTTTATGTAGTGTTATTTTGTGAGTTAATGAAGAGAGAGTAAAGTAAGAGAGAAGAAAAAGTAGAAAGAGTATTGTTTCCATTTTTAGAAACGTTTCATTTTTAAAAGGACAAACCAAAGAGGAAAATGTTTCATTTCTAATGGGACAGATGGAGTATTTATTAAGTTAGAATACTCCTATTATAAATAAGAGACATTGTTAATTTCTTCAATCAATTAGTATATCAGAATTATCATATACTCAATTAGTATATCAGAATTATCATATACTTTTATCGCACTTTACTTTCTGCACAGTTTTACAATTTTCGCTACCAAAACCCTGGTGTGTTCTGTTATCGGTTGCTCGACGTGAATCAATCCTGCGAACAAACCTCTCACGCCACCGACACCTCGTCGTTTGAACTTGCTTGTATCAAACTCTCCTCTCTCCAAAGTATTTGTCCGATACGTATTTGTCCCTAATTGATATGTATTACTCCCTCCGTCCGGCATTAGGAGTCCCGATTGACCATTTTCATCCATCCGGCATTAGGAGTCCCGGTTAGATATTTCCATAAAAAGTGAAATAAAAATATTATAAAATAAAACACTAAAAAGCATAAGTAAAAAAACACATCCAAAGAATAAAGGAAATAATAATGCAAATGGGTCACACATTCCATTATCACACTCCAATTATTACACACTCATACATTTCTTAAAACTCGCACCCAACTCAACCAAGACTCCTAATACCGGACGGAGAGAGAGAGAGTATTGTTCTCGATTTCTTGTTCATTTTCCCTTTTTCTTTTGTACATTTATCCCAAGTTCCACGTCCTTCTCATGGCATGTCATTCCATATCATAAAAGCATCTTTTTATGAAATTTGTTTCAATCAATCACGTAAAAGCGGTCTTAATTGACCTGACCTAGCATGTAGTCGTGCAAATAAGAGCATCCACTATAGGTGAAAGGGGGCAATCTATAGTGGCTGGAACGTCCGCTCTGGGGCGGACAATTCAGAGTGGGGTGGACGAGGTATCGGCGGATAGGGGGCGAGGACGGGGCGGTAGGGGATAGGCGCGCCTATAGGCGCGCCGGTCTACAGTGGGGCGACGGCCGACGCGCCTTAGCCCCTCGAATTTATTTTTTTTTCCGAAAATTTCTCCTATAAATACCACTCCTCCACTATCCATTTTAACCATTTTCACACACTCTCCCTTCATTCACTATCTACATTTTCACTCTAAAAAAATGCACGGTGGAGACGACGAATCACCCGGCTCGCACGAATCGGAATATGGCAGCAATCCGTCCCAGCCGTCGGGATATGGCGGCTATCCTTCTCAGCCGTCGGGATATGGCGGCTATCCTTCTCAGCCGTCGGGATATGGCGGCTCTCTGTCCCAGTCATGGAGTTGGAATCAGTCTCCTCCGTCGTGGGCATCGAGTCCAACTCATCCACCATCTCAGCCGTGGAGGTCTTCGAGTCCAACGCCCCAACCTTTGCAGAGGAATCTGAGCCGCTCGGCGTTTGGAGATTACAGACCTAACCTCGACGCCCTTCACCATCCGCGTCCGGAGACCCCTTTCCAATCCAGCGGCTCTCCTTACACTCAGGCAGATC
Organism: Salvia splendens; assembly: GCF_004379255.2. Lineage (NCBI taxonomy): Eukaryota > Viridiplantae > Streptophyta > Magnoliopsida > Lamiales > Lamiaceae > Salvia > Salvia splendens. The sequence goes on along the minus strand of NC_056043.1, from coordinate 21,747,214 downwards.
AAGACGCACTGGATACGATGTTCAATCTGCTTAGTTCTGGCGTACCAGATACGCCCGTTGCGACGAGAAGTGGGGGGTCCGGCGGTGGCCGTGGCGGTGGCGGCAGTGGCGTCCGTCGCGGTGGCGGTGGCGGATCGGACAGCGGCGTCGGGTCCGCGACTGGCGGAGCTTCCAGCGGCTCAGTTCCAGCCGGACGGCAAAAGGCCACGCACTACACCAAAGAGGAGTCTGTTGTTGTGGCTAGAGCGTGGGATGCCGCCACATCCGACCCCATAGTGGGCACCGATCACAACACGCTGAGCTTTTGGAAGCGCGTCGTATCGGCGTACAACGAGCTCAAACCTCGCGGTGCCAAATCACGTGACGCGGAACAGCTCCGCTAGAAGTGGTCTAGGATTCTGCCACCCACCCGGCGGTTCGCGGGCATATACAAGAACAATCTACTCAATGCGAAGAGTGGCCGAAGCGAGGCAGACGTTAAATCACTTTCGATCAACCAATACAACGCGCTGGGTTATCCCAAGTTCACTCATTGGGAGAAGTATATAGTTCTCGAGGACTGCCCGAAGTTCAAGGCCATCTGTGCGCAAGAGCAGACTCCGGCGCCGAAGCGGACAAGACACAACATTGCCGGGGAGTACAGCAGCGGCAGCGGCTCGCAATCGTTCGACTTGAACGAAGAGCAAGCCGAAGAGCCATCCGCTACACACTCTAGGCGCGCCAGCACTCCGGGACAACGTACATCTATCCGACGCACTAGAGAAGCTGGCGGTTCCTCCCGCCGATCGTCGGCAGCGTCTGGATCGCGCGCCCCGCAGCCCGCGCCTTTACCGCCGTCAAGAGCAAGCGAGTTCTTGAGGGATAACGTATATGTGCAGCTGTCGCACGAATTGCATGAAGTGTGCAGCAAATACGAGGCCGCAACCGACCCGTACATCAAGAATATATATTCTGACCTCATACGTCGGCTCCAGCGCCGTCTGCGCTTGGCTGATGATGGTCCTGAGGCAGCGGCAGCCGGAGGCAGCGAGGGAGACGGAGAAGGAGACGGAGAAGAGGAGGAGGCATCTGACTCCGCCACCGATTAGACGGTGGCGGCATTTTTATTTGTATTTTTTTGGACGTTCGTTGTATAATTTTACCTTCGTCAATACAACAAATATTCGGTCCCAATTACCTCATTTTATAATTATTTCAATTCAGCTGATTTAAAAACGAAACGAAAAAATTAAAATGAAAATTGGTTATAATATTTCGAGGCTATTGGAAGTGTCTGCCTATAGTGGCGGAAACAAAAAATTGGGGCTATGGACAAAAAATTGGGGTTGTGAACAAAAAAAATGGGGCGGGCCTATTGGGAAAGGCCGCCTATAGTGGATGCTCTAAGTCGTGTCACGCATGGGCATCACCCTTTTTATTCTTCGTTATTCTAAATTCTGTACGAACTAGATTGAATTGATGTGTTGAATATTAAAGATTATATATAAAGCCTTAGAGCTTCCGCAATGGCGGACTTTCCGCCGGACGTGGGACCGGCGTGCCGGATGTCCGCGCGGGACGTCCGCCATTAGGCGTGAAGAGACGGATGCGGATTTCCGTCGCGGATGTGAGGTATCCGCGGCCTTCCGGCATGTCCGTCGTGACTTCCGCCATTGCGGTGACACGACGGACGTCCCGATTTTTAATTTTTTTAACTCTATATATACGGCTCGTTGCAAACTCTATATATACGCTTTTTAAAAAAACTCTAACGCATGTATTATCGTCGAAACTCTATATATTCAGCTAGCGGCAAACTATAGAGATTCAAGGAATAACATGTACTTTGTTTGAATCGTTTTTTGGTTTGGGATGGTTTTTTTTGTAAAATATGTATTTTTTAATTTAAATATGTATGCTTTTTAAAAAAAATAAAATCGTTACATTTTCCCTGTATTCGTGTCGAAATTTTAATTCCGTAAATTGCATATTTGTGAATTTTTATTATTGTGGATGTCCGTCGGGATATCCGCCATTGTGCAGTGGGATGTCCTTATGACGTGGCAGTGCAGTGGAAGGTCCTTATGACGTGGCAGGATGTGTTTTTGGGAAATTCGCCGGGACATCCGTGAAAGGTACCAAGGGTGCGTAGGTGTCGTTCAAACAAGGATATATCTTACTGGTCAGGATAGAGATCCCAACTAGGCCTAGACCCTGGTTTCAAAGATTCCTCAACCCTCTTCTACTGGGTAGTATAGTGAAGGTAGGGGTCGAATCCCACAGAGATGGTGCGTTAAAACTATTGTGGTGATATTTTGGATGGTTTGGTTAGCTACCACGCTTGGGTTGAGTCTCTACCTAGACGGGAAATTAAGATGGTGTCCTACTGACTAGGAAGGGTGAATGGTGGTCGACATGTAGTGGTGTACGTGGAATTATGGTGGATGCGGTGTAACAGAAAATATGCGGAAAGTACTAGGTTTCTATAAAAGGCTAAACAGAAAAGCAGAGAATAAGTGGTAGTTGTGGTGACTAGGCTGACAGATCTGCAGGGTGTACTAAAGGTGAAGGACAAAAAGCAAAAAGCATCTAAAAAGCAAAGTGGTCCCAAACTTGGATATGAACATCATCTTCTTCAACAAACACAAACTAAAATCAGAGAACAAACCAGATTCAGCACCATAAAAAAAACACAGATTAATAACTCACGAACACAGATCTACAATAAAAAATTCCAATCGAAAATAAAACATCGAAACTGAAATCCCGCCTACTGATCAGCATGGAAGAAGACAAGAAACACATAACTGCACCTTGCATGACACAAACCTCTATGAAATAAAAGTAAACAAATTATGCTAACTCGAAGAAATAAACTACTAACTGGAAACACACGATTCGATACTCACAACGACCAGAAACTCTAGATCTAAGAGCATCTTCTATGGCGCCCCTCCGGTAGGACGTCCGGTCGGACACCGGGAAGGGCGACGGGACGTCCGCCGTTGGGAGGTCGGAGGTCGGATACGGACGTCCCGTGAGGACGTCGGGTGTCCTCGGACGTCCCGGGGACGGGCGGGTGGACGGGCGCCACTGTGGCGAAGGTCGGACGTCCCGGTCGGACGTCCGATATTTGATTTTTTTTTTTTTTTAAATTCTATATATACGGCTCGTTGAACTTCATTTCATTTGCACCACTTGTGTTAACAAGTTTCTCTCTTCTTTTACTACAAATTTCATTTCTACTTAATTTTTCCGTATTTTGCTTTCCCGTACTTTTTGTTTATGTTAAAATTAAATTATTGTGATTTTTTTAATTGCGGGATGTCCTAGTGGGAAGGGCGATGGGAAGGGCGGATATGCAGGGGATGTCCTAGTGATGTGGCAGTGGGGTGGGATGTCCTAGTGACGTGGCAGGAGGTGTTTTTGGGATGTCCTAGTGGATGTCCGAGTGGGATGTCCGCCCACTGGAGATGCTCTAAGCTAACTAGGCAGAAGGAAAAGAGATCGGCGAAGTAAACTGAACAGAAAACAACTTCATAGCATAAACACGTCCGGATCTTCAACAAGTACTTCAAAAGCAGAAAATATCCAAAAGTAACAAAGATCCAACGTAAGGATAAACAAGCAATTTAACTACGAAAGCGAAATAAAAGTGTTTTGCCACTTCGGGCGATGGAACTCCTAAACTATGATCTTGCTGGCTGGAATAAGGATGACTGGTACTCCGGGAACATCTGGGCGTCAGGTGATCATGGCTGCGGCGAGGCAAGAAGCGGGACACGGCTAAAAGACTGGTATTACCGAGAGAACTCTCTACCTAAAGATGGTGGTGAATGAGTGAATGTGTCCGTCTATTCTTTCTCTCTCCTTCTTGGCTTCCTTTTATAGGGAGGCTTACCCTTGATTATAGGGTAAATCCTCATTGCAAGTTGACTTCTTTGCCCTCCATTGTGGGTAATCCGTCCCAACTATCCGTCTTCTCCATCTCAAGCCGTTTCAGCACGAATACTGATCAGTATGAGATCATGCTGGCGCCCTTTTTCACCTGAACATTCCGAAACTTCCCTACTGGCTAGAACACTTAACCTGCACACTTTGAGCAACTGTTTTGCAGATATAATCAATTTTGCACATCATACTGACCAGTAACCAAGGCCTAGAATACGACTTATCAATCCGCACCATTGCGGATGCTCTTAGTTAGATCCACAATAGTTTCGCCCTAGCAATAGTTAGCAATAGCTAAACCTAAAACTCTTTCTGCCACGTTATCATGCCCTTCCAACAACCTAGCCAATGCACTAGCCCAATAACAGCCTAGCATTAGCCCAGCCAATGCCCTAGCCCTTCAGAGAAAAAAAACACCAAAAACAACAACGAAATGAATAGAAAAAAAACATAAAAAAGAAATGAAATGGGAATAGGGTATTTTATAGAAAATAAATTTCTTATAAAATGAAAATTCGGCTAGCCGAGCCGCACAATAGTGGACTAGCTGAGTGTCCTAGCCGCACGTTGGTGGCTATGGCGCCGGTTGGTCCGCTGTTGTCGATGGTCTTACAGATACAAGAATTTTGGTTATTAAATTGCTTGTTGGTTACATATTTGAGCTTGCTGTTGATTTTAAAGAATCAACTAAAATTATTATTTTAATCAAAATATTATAAAGTTATGATATATTACTTCCTCGTCTCACTGTAATGGAGGCGTTTCATTTTAAGAACTCATTTTTTAAAAAATGATAATAAATAGTTAAAGTGGATATAGAATAAAGTAAAAAAGATAATAATGTAAAGAAGATGAGTACTCAAAATGAAACGCCTCTAGTACAGTGGGACAGAGAGGCGTTTCATTTTAAGAACTCATTTTTAAAAAATGAAATAAATAGTTGAAATGGAGATATAGCAAAGTAAAAAATATAATAATGTAAAGAAGACGAGTGCTCAAAATGAAACGCTTCTACTACAGTGGGACAGATGGGAGTATGAATTTTTAACATTTTAATTTTAGACATAATATTTTAATCGTGATGTACTATAAGATAATAAAAATCTATTTTTATATCAAATGTTATGGGGAAAAAAGCAGCACCAAACTCGTAAACATAAGAGTGTAAGAGCATCAGCAATGGGGCGCCCTAAAGCCCGTCCTATGCACCGCCACGTCAGCATTTTATCCTCCTGCCCTTTCACTTGGAGTGGGGCGCCCTAAGCATTTTCTTCTATTTGAATATTTAAATAACTAAAAAAATTGGGAAAAACCTTCATTTCATTTATAAAATTAATACATTACAATACGGATTTAAAAAAATACTCAAACTCAGCGACGACGGTTACGGGCCAACACTTCTTCAATCATGTCGTTCATGAGTTGTGCATGGTGGTGTTGGTTGCACATTGAGGCCTGTCTAGATAGAACCTCATTGAAGCCCGTCGGTAATCCTTGAGTGGGGGGGGTCGCCGAGCCGGAGGAGCTAGATGCACCTTCATCATCGGTCCAATCGGTGATGCCCATACCTTCATGTTCGACTATCATGTTGTGCAAGATTATGCACGCATACATGACATCGGCGAGGACTTCCTTGAACCAGAGACGCGCCGGCCCTTTCACTATTGCCCACTATGCTTGGAGCACATCAAATGCCCGCTCCACTTCCTTTTGCGCCGCCTCCTGCCTTTGCGCAAATAAAACTCTCTTCTCACCCATTGGGCAGCTGATCGTCTTCAGAAAAACAGGCCACTTTGGGTATATGCCATCGGCCAAGTAGTACCACACGTGGTATTTGCGCCTGTTGGCAGTGAACTCGATGGCCGGGCCGTTGCCGTTGGATTGCTTGGCGAAGAGGGTGGATGAGTTGAGGACGTTGATGTCGTTGTTCGACTCGGCTACACCGAAGTAAGCATGTCAAATCCAGAGCCGATAGTCAGCGACGGCTTCGAGGATTATAGTCGGGTGGCTGCCCTTGTATCCACTAGTAAATTGGCCTCTCCACGCGTCAAATCCAGAGCCGATAGTCAGCGACGGCTTCGAGGATTATCGTCGGGTGGTTGCCCTTGTATCCACTAGTAAATTGGCCTCTCCACGCTGACGGACAATTCTTCCACTCCCAGTGCATACAGTCGACTCTCCCTAGCATCCCAGGAAAGCCGTGCGCCGTCTCGTGCATGCTCATTAGGGCCTAGCAATCTACAGCCGTCGGCTTTAGCAAATATGTGCTGATGTACGTCTCCACAATTCCCCTACACAATCTCTTCAGGCACTCGCGGCCTGTTGTATCCCCGACGTGGAGGTACTCGTCGAACATGTCAGCGCTGGTGCCGTAGGCCAACTGACGGATTGCAACTGTGCACTTTTGCAACGACGTAAGCCCGGGTCTACCGATGCCATCTTCCCGATACTGAAAGTATTCATCACGGGACTCCAACGTCTGGACAATGCTGAGAAAAAGATAATGAGGCATCCTAAACCGACGGCGGAAAATAGTCGGGACCCACCGTGGTTGGTCGGCCAAATAGTCTGCAACTAGACGTTCGTGAGTTGCGGCGTGATCGCGTCGGACAGACTTCCGACGTCGAATAGGCCTGGGGATCTGCTCCGCCGCCGCTGCCGCTGCCGCCTCCTCGCGTTGCATTATGGCTAAGCATTCCGCCATTGCGTCGTGCACGACTGCATTTAAGGCTCGAATCAAGGTCGGACTACCGTCCTCCGAGGAACTCCGGTCGTCGTCGTGGTTCATTTTGGCTTGTGAGATTTGGAGAGATGTGTGAGAGATGAGAGAACTGATGTGAGAAAAGTTAGTACAACTTTCCAGGATTCTGAATCCTAACTTTTCTTAGGTATTCTTTTTCCTAGTTTTAGGATTCTTACATATTTAATGCAATATAGTACAGTTTATTATTATTATTATTATTATTATTATTATTATTATTATTATTATTATCATCATCATCATCATCATCATCATCATCATCATCATCATCATCATCATCATCATCATCATCATCATCATCGTTATTATTTATTACAATGTTTTAAAAATAATTTAAAAGTATAAACCATACTTAATTTCAGGATAATAAATAACTATAATTCAAATTCGCATAATTATAACTATATTATTAATATTTATTTTTATTTTTATTATCTTAATAATAATAATAATTTATTAAATAATTAAATATAATTATAATTATATAATAATATAATAATTATTAATTTATAAATTAGTAATTAACAATAAAATTGTAGTGAAATTTTAAATTTTAAAATTTATTCAATTAAAAATTAAGTAAATATAATGATAATAATAATAATCTTATTTATTATTATATTATTATATATTATGATGTATAATCCATATTTAATCTATCCATCGTAATAATAAATAAAATAATATAATTATTATCATTTGTAACTAATAATTTATTAAATAATATGTATTATTATTTTTTATAAATAAAAAATGATAAGTATATTTTTAATTTAGTGTTTAAATCAAATATATACTTTCAAATCTTGATATTTTCCAAACAAGGGAAAGTAAAGTTATTAGAAATCATATTCTTGGGATTCATTTTCCCAGGAATTATTTTCCTTATCAAATTTACTTTCCCGTCAACCAAACATAGCATTAGGGAATTTTTAGGAATAGAATCTTCGTCTGATTAGCATTTCCTAAACTCAACCAATTATAAGTTTTGAAGTTTCAGAATAAGTTAAATCTCTAGAGTTTGGCTAGGGCTAGTTAAACGTTGTAACTTTCTACATACATCATGTTGGAAGGAAATCACAGAAATTAGGAAATTGATATATTCCTTGATTTTGTATATTTATTGATTCCATGTTTAGGGAAAATCTTGCCATCTATAGGGATTCCTTAGCCTATTTAAAGGCATGTATATTGTGCCAAAAACATAGAAGTTGAATGAATACAATACTGATTTTCAACATGGTATCAGAGCAAAGGCTCAGAAAAATATCATCATAGCCTAGAAACCTTTCCCGGCCAAGAAGGCGAACCTGCAATCTACACCAAAAATGTCAGACAGCGAGGAGGAGCGAAAACCAGACAATATTGAGGATGGACGATTAAAGATGAGCAAGAATGTTACTCTAGCCGTTAAACTTAACGAGACAAATTACTCCCTGTGGAAACGGTTGATGAGAGTAGCAATCGAGGGAGGCGGGCAAACCTATATATCACCGGTACACCGCCTCCACCGGAACCAGGGCTGCGAGGCTACTCAAGTTGGGAGGAAGCCGATATGATCGTATTCTCATGGATCATTGACAACGTTGAGACCGAAATAGTTGTCGATTTCGCACACCACCAGACTGCACAGCCTCTATGGGAGAGCCTACAAACCACTTTTGAAAGCACGGCAGATCCATATTTGCTGTATGATTTGGAGGAGAAGGCAGGCAAGGTCGTCCAAGGAGAACATAGGCTCGAGACATACTGGCGACAACTTCACGGAGTCTGGATAGAGATCGACCGGTGCCAATATCAACCGGTTGACTGCTGCGACAAGGGAATCAGCCAACTCCGAACATATGTAGGAACCAGACGCCTATTCAAATTTCTGATAGGACTCAACCCGGTATACGACGGAATCCGGAGGGACATTCTCAAAGAGATCCCATTGCCCTCAGCCGAGACTGCGTACGGGATGGTGAAAAGAGAAGCCGCCCTGCGCAAGATGATGCCGGCAACAAACCCTGACCACCAGACCGACGCAATCAACGGCGACTCATCATCGGGCCAAATTGGACTCGGGTTCGCTGTCCGAAACCAACCTCAACAACGGCCAAACCAGCCACCACCGCGAGCAGCCGCACAACCACCAAACCGCCGAGGATTCAAACCCGATAAATCAAAGATGTGGTGCTCACACTGTGGAAAGAACAAACATACCAGAGAAACGTGTTTTCTTCTCGTCGGATTCTAGGAGTGGTGGGATGAGAATCAAAAGGCAAAGGCACGGTTGGCAATCGGGATGGAGGATGGTGGCGGTGGACTATTTCCGCAAGGGGCGGGAAATCGGGAGGTCACCGTCACCCGTGGGAAAGCAGGGGACACCGACCAGCAGCAGGGCAGAGGCGGCAGAGCCGGCGTGGCAGCAGGAATTGGGGTGGTGGCTTTTGCCGAGAGAAAAGGAGGCGGCTCAATTGGAGGTATGGGATAAGGGTTGACAAATCCTAATCCCCAATTTAATTTGCTATTTAGTCCTTCAAGTTCGATTGATGCTAAAAAAATCACCCCACTGCATGAGTCATTTTTATTCTAGCCCATGTAGGTCTAAGAGTATTCAATTTGAGCCCCGAAATTTGCATACGAGACCCCAGAATAATGAATTTCGAGATAAAACCCCTAAAGTAGCTGAAAATACTTTCCTTAGCCCAAATCGTTTTGCACCTTTGGAGAATATCCCGATTGCCTGTATTGCCCAAAGTAGAACCGATTCTAAGGAAAGTGGATGGATTTTTTATTGTGGGGCGACTGATACTATGTCTTATGATAGAGATGATTTTTCTGAATTTGATGGAGCGAAAAAAAGCCATATACAAACTGCTGATGGGGAATTAACTGTTGTGAATGGGAGTGGAACCATCGAAATTTCTCCGACCTTAAAACTCAAAAATTGTCTATATGTGCCCAAATTATCCCATAAACTCATGTCTATCAGCCATATAACGAAAGAATTAAACTGTACATTACTGATGCATCCAAATTTCTGCGTATTACAGGATATCAGGACGAGGAGGATAATTGGGCGTGGCACTGAGCGTCAAGGTCTCTATTATGTAGATGAGATTGCTCAACAAGGTGGCACCGCAATGCTTGCTCACGGATCTGTAAACCGAGAAGCTTGGTTGTGGCACCGCAGACTAGGGCATCCATCCTCGGGTTATTTAAAATTGCTTTTTCCAAAGTTTTCTCATTTTAAGGATATTACCTGTGAGTCTTGCGTTTTGGCAAAAAGCCACAGACAATCCTTTATATCACGCGATACTCGTGTTGAGACGATTTTTTCTTTAGTACATGCGGATGTTTGGGGTCCCGCTCCTATTATTGGTGATCATGGTTTTAAGTATTTCCTTCTATTTGTGGACAATTGCACTAGATTAACTTGGGTATATTTTTTGAAACATAAATCTGAAGTCTTCGAAAAATTTACTCACTTTTTTACTTTGATCCAGACACAATTCCAAACCGGTATGAAAATCCTTAGATCCAACAATGGTAGGGAATTTGTTAATAAAGAAATGACAAATTTTTTTAAGGAAAATGGATTAGTTCATCAAACTACTTGTCCCTATACACCTGAACAAAATGGGGTAGCAGAGAGAAAAAATAGGGTAATCCTAGAGATCACAAGAGCCCTGTTTTTTTACTCAGGAGTCCCGAAGTTTCTGTGGCCCGAAGCTGTTGCTACTGCTGTCTATCTAATTAATCATCTGCCCACTAAAATATTAGGTATGAAAACTCCTCTACAGATTCTTTCATCTTTAACTAATATTCCTACACCTCTCACTCTTCCGCTCAAAATCTTTGGTTGTTCTGTTTTTGTGCATGTGCCTAAACATGAAAGAACTAAATTTTCTGCATGTGCAATAAAATGTGTTTTCTTGGGGTATGGGATAAATCAGAGAGGGTATCGATGCTATCACCCAGGGTCTAGGAAAATTATAACAACCATGAATTGTAATTTTCTAGAGAGTGAATATTTTTATACCAAACCTCGGGGTCAGGGGGAGAATCATGGTAAGGGGGAGTGTGAAATAATTTGACCCCTCAATTTGTCGGTGCCACACCTAAACATCTCGACCGCAGAACTAACAGAGCAAGCTAGTGTCACCGCCGAGCCAGTCATGTCTGCTGTAGAGCCTCCTCAAACGCCTACGCCCGAATCTTCCCCTCCAGTGATATCAAAGGTAATTCCTGAAACTAGCTCAGATAATACCGTTATTACCCCTGACGAGTCTGGTATAGATGAGAGTGAGAATGCAGCAATTGATGGTGATACTGGCCGTTTTGTGCTCCCTCCAAGAAGCACTCGCGGCATTCCGGCTAAGAGATACAGTCCTGAAAGGATTCGCAAAAGCATATATTCTATGGCAAACCTGGCCAAAGCCAATCTAACTGAAATGGCTAGGGCATTTGAAGCAGCTCTTTATAAGGAGGAGGAAATCCCATATACAGCCGAGGAGGCCATGAAAATTCCTCATTGGAAGGAAGCAATGCTAGTAGAGATGCGTGCCCTACTGAAGAGTAATACATGGGAGGTTTGTCTGAAACCTGATGGAGTTCGAACAGTGGGGTGTAGATGGGTCTTCACCATCAAACGGAGGCCGGATGGGTCGATTGAAAGGTATAAGGCGAGACTGGTGGCCAAAGGGTACACTCAGACCTATGGGGTTGATTATGCTGAGACATTCTCACCAGTGGCAAAAATGAGCACTATTCGAGTACGTTTTTCGATAGCAGCAACCAAGGAGTGGCCATTGCATCAGTTCGACGTGACGAACGCCTTTTTACATGGAGAACTACAAAAGCCCGTCTATATGGAAGCACCTCCCGGATTTACTGAGGAATTCGAAGGAGGTAAGGTCTGCAAATTAAAACGGACACTATACGGGCTAAAGCAGTCACCTAGAGCATGGTTTGGGAGATTTACAGAGGTGATGAAAAAATATGGGTACAAGCAAAGCAACTCTGATCATACCTTGTTCTTGAAGAAAAGAGAAGGAAAAATCACTTGTCTGATCATATATGTAGATGATATGATTATCACTGGCGATGACGAAGAAGAGATAGCCCAGCTAAGAAAGAATTTATTCGCAGAATTTTAGATGAAGGACTTGGGACTTCTGAAATACTTCCTGGGTATAGAAGTTCTAAGATCAAAAAGGGGAATCTTCATCAGTCAGAAGAAGTATGTTTTAGATCTTCTAACTGAAACAGGATTACTGGATTGTAAGCCGACAGACACTCCTATGGTTCAGAATCACGGTTTACGGATAGTTGAAGGAGCTGAAAGTACTCACCGCACCAGATACCAACGTCTAGTTGGGAAACTGATGTACTTGTCCCATACTAGACCCGATATAGCCTACGCAGTTGGGGTGGTCAGTCAGTTCATGCATGCACCTCAAGTAGCTCACTGGGAAGCAGCTCTGAGGATCGTTCGGTACTTAAAGGGGACAGTAGGTCATGGAATTCTGTTTGAGAATCATGGACATCTGGAAATTCATGGGTTTACAGATGCTGACTGGGCAGGAAACCCAAATGACAGAAAATCAACAGCTGGTTACTTCACCTTTGTGGGAGGGAACCTTGTCACATGGCGAAGCAAGAAACAAAAGGTAGTAGCTTTGTCGAGTGCTGAAGCTGAGTTTCGAGGTATTAAAAGTGGATTGACGGAGATTCTATGGTTGAAGAAATTGATGACTGAGTTGGATTTGAACTCCAAAAATTCGTGCAAGTTGTTCTGTGACAATAAAGCGGCAATCAGTATATCCGAGAATCCAGTCCAGCATGACCGCACGAAACATGTCGAGGTGGATCGACATTTCATCAAGGACAATATAGAGGCAAAAACAGTAGAACTTCCTTTTGTGAGATCAGAAGACCAATTGGTAGATATACTCACAAAAGCTGTCGATGCAAGGAACTTCCGTAAAGTATTGGGCAAGTTAAGAATGGATGATCACAGAGTGTTGGAAGTAAATCACAAGATTGAAGGAAATCACACAAATTAGGAAATTGATATATTCCTTGATTTTGTATATTTATTGATTCCATGTTTAGGAAAAATCTTGTCATCTATAGGGATTCCTTAGCCTATTTAAAGACATGTATATTATGCCAAAAACATAGAAGTTGAATGAATACAATACTGATTTTCAACACATCATCCTTGTTTCTAATATTTCAACTTGTAATTTGTAAACATAAATTTCCATTATGAACACCATTTTTTTACTATAATTTGTAATGGTCGTTCATTGAAGATATGTATAATGTGACACTTACATGCTTGGTCGCTAAACAAGGAAGGTTCACTTTGGATACACATATTCGATCATAATGCAGATTTATTATGTCTTTTTATTCCTTCCGTGTTTGTTTTACTTTTGATGAGATTGTATTTATGCAAATTTCAACATGTCACATTACTAAATATTCGCATAAAATTAGTATGTAAATAAATTTGATCTTTAACATTGAATACGAATTTTATAATAAATAATAATCAAAGATGGATGTTGTGGCTACTTCTTAATCACATGATATTTAAGTATAAACACATATATGTGCCTTTTAATGAACAAAATATAAAAGAACACATTATGGTATAAATCAAGTATAAAATGGCAGGGATAGAGGGATCAAAATTTAAATGAACATATAATATTCTAAGATGTGCTAGGAGGGAGACTTACATTTCAAACGGAACTTAAGACTTTGAACCTTTTATTAATCAATATGGCAGTTGAATCCATAATTTGTTTTATTTTTTTCATGGAAAACGGTGATCAATTTTTCTAAAATTAAACTACAAATTGATTCAAATATACATCCAGGTACTGGATGAATTTTCGTTATAAGGTAATTTTATTAGTACATGTTTTTTCTTATCTGGGGACACTTAATAATTAATTATTTATATTTTGATGTTTGGCACGTTTTATATCTCTCTTTTTTGAAATTGAATGTTATGTTTGTTCACCAGTAACACATTTATCACTACCCTATACATTATTAATAATTTCATTTTTAAAAAAAGTTGTACTGTCTCAAAATATGTGATGGGTCCGAAAATAAAAAAATTGATGCTTAGTTATACAAAGTAGAGAAAATAAAAAAGAGAAATAAAATAAAATAAAATAAAAAAGGAATAATATAACATAATAAAATAAAGTAGTAATTTTTTGCCAAAATAATAAAAGTATCACTTAATCTGATGCATTCTAATAAAAAATACGAAATCACTTATCTCACAGAGAGACTAAGAGCATGTGCAGTGGTGGACGGACGGCGTTCGTCCGTCCGTGCCGCTGGCACGGACAAGCTACCGCCGCTGCGCTCGCGCTGTTGGCACGGCGCTGCTCGCTGCGAAGAGCGAGTCCGTGCCAGCGAGCAGGCGACGTGACGGCACCCGAAGTATATGGGAGGCGTAACATCCTCCTCTAACGGCTCCTCCAAATGGTCAAGGTCGGTATCCCTATCCGACGCCGGCTCCGAAGAAGTGGCTAGCCAACTCGTCGGAGCTAACTTGAGTAGCTCCGACGCCGGCCCGAGCGGTTCCCAACGCCGACCGCATGGAAGGAAGAAGGCGGCGGCCAACCGCCGTTGAGCCGCGGCTACAACCGTCGATGCTCCAGTTCCCGCTCCCGTTCCATATGAGCCACCTCCACCCCCCACCAACTCGTTGTGGCAGCTTTTTGTCTAACTCAATATGGCCGATAGGTCCACTATGACCCCCTCGCAACTTCGATCGCACGAGGCCATGATATTGGGCCTCCAAAGACAATTGGGGGTAGTGCCGCCGGATGAGTAGTCGTCCACGGGGGTATTTTTAGCTTTTAATTATGTAATTTTTAATTTTTAGGAGTTTAATTATGTAATTTTTAATTTTTAGGATTTTAATTATGTCTTTTCATTTTATTTGTAATTTGTAATTTGTAATATTTATTGTGGTTTTTTAATGAATTTTAATATTATAGAAATGTTTTTGTTTAATTGATTTTTAAATTGAATTGTGCTCGTCCTTGCGGAAGAGCACAGCTGTGGGTGTTGTGCTCTTGCCAGAGAGAAGGCAGGAATAGTGGCGTCGGGCCTACAACCGTGCTCGCTGACAAGAGCACGGTTATGGATGCTCTAATAGAAATGGCGACGTGAACACAATAGAGTCACATTTCATATTAAAAAATCCACCAAAATGGATAAATAATCACTATCTTTCACAGTTGAAATTTAGATAAACTATTAGAGCATTCACAATAAGAATAGTCCAACAATAGCCCAGTCATAGCCTAGCCACAAACTTCTTCTGCCACATTATAAATAGCCCAGCAATAGCCTTGCCACATCATAAATAGCCCAACCACATCAATAGCCACATCACTAATAACAATTATATAAAAATAAAATAATTAACAATCACACAATATACGGAATTTAATTTACGAGACATATACGGGAAACATTAATAATACTATTAAAATTTTAAAAAGTACAATAATTTAAAAAAGTACAATAATTTTAAAAAATTACAATAATTCACTCCTCTGCTCCGTCGTCGTCTCCGTCGTCATCTCCTCCGTCGTTGTCGGCACCATCGCCTCCGCCTCCGTCGCCACCATCGCCTCCGCCTCCGTCGCCGCCTCTACTCTCGGCGGCTTCCCTTCGTGCCGCCACCAAATCCTCCTGCATGCTCAGGAGCAATGTTTGAAGCAAACTCTTCTCCACGGGGTCCACCGCCGCCCGCCATTCGGCCATCGTCTTGACCATCTGAGCGCGCGTTTGTTGACGCGTGAAGAATTTGAGATCCGCTGTGGATTGGCCAAGGGGGGATGCCGAATGGACCTCCTGGGAACCCCCAGCGACCCCCCTCGCCTCCCGTTAAACCCGCCTGTGCCCAACCGGGCGAGTTCAGCGAGCGAACGAACGAGGGGTCGGGACCTCCTGGGCCGTCTCGGGGAGGTCGTGGGAACCACCGCTGCTGCCGCTGAAATCACCGGTATAGTTCAGTCATTGCTTCTTCGACCAGCCAGCGTCGACACCTACTCGGAACTTCTCGGAGTCGTTCAGCACAAGATAGCAGTTCCAGTAGGTGAAGTCCTTATACACCCCCTTCAGGGGAAAGACTTTCTCCGCTATCCTCCTGCAGTCTTCCTCCGTTTGGCCGTTGTTCTTCATGCGGAGGGCGTTGGTGTACAAGCCCGAAAATCGGGAGACCGCAGCCCTGATTCGGTCCCACCCCTTCCGGCAATCCTCCCCGGTGCATCGCCTCCCCTCCGGGCAAAACCCCTGGTAGGCTATCTTGCCCCACAAGTTGACGATCCTCTTGTTGTTCGAAACGAGAGGATCGTCGCAAACACTCACCCACGCCTTGGCCAGCGCGACGTTCTCCGCGTCCGTCCACCTCCTCCGTACCGAGCTGTCATCCTCACCCGGCTGCGAGGACTCGCCGACCCTCTTCCCCTTGTTTTTCTTCTTTGGGGCGCCACGACCCCGCCCTGCGCCCCCCGTTTGAACGGGAGCATCCGGAACACCGAGAAGATCTAACCCCAATTCATCGAAGGAGAAAGTGTCAAATTGGGGCAACGACTGCGCCTCCATTGGGGTCGATGTGTGCGACGAACCAGTCGAAAAATCAAAACTGGGGCGATAGACGTCCCCCGGCGTCCCCTGTGTCGCCGGGGATCCCCCCGTCGCCGGTACCCCCCCCCCCCCCCCCCCGGGCATCATCTGTATCCCGGGTGCCCACCCCGGCATCGCCGGAAACCCCCCCGGCTGGCATCCCGGGCATCATCTACTGCCACGGGTACATGTTGTAGTATGGTGGCATCTGACTCCATCCACTTCCCACGGGGACCGGGGGAGTTTGACCTTGAGACCCGCTACTCCCTGAAGTAGGCTCGTTGTTGAGATCCATTTACCGTTGTTGATCTTGTACAGAAATTTAGATAGAGAGAGTACTCGTTAAAACAAGTGGTGCGAATGAAAATGACGTGCAAGGCGCGTATATATAGTGTTTCGGAAAAAAAAAATTCGCGCTAGCCGATGCGCTAGGCGATCCGGACGCTGCAATAGCGCCGAGCGGATCGCCCTGCGCACCGCCTAGCGCCACGGAACCGCCGAGCGCTAGGCGGTTGCAATAGATCGCCTAGCGCACCGTCTAGCGCCGGCGCTCGGCTAAGCGGTGCGCTAGGCGCTATTGTGGATGCTCTTACTATAAGATCAAATTTAGGTCGATTTGAATCAGTTAAATATATTACTTGATTGATTTTAGTTGAATCAGTAATTCGAATGACATCGTAATTAAGATATTATATAAATATACATAAATCAAATATAAATGCGACTTTGAAATTTACAAAAATACGAGTTAATCCCCAAAGTAAGTCGGCGGAGAAACCCTAAAACTGTAAACTCCCAAAATATTTAAACACAGCCGGCAAAAACCATCTTGTTTTCATCACCATTTGAGAAATTTCACCGATAATCCATTTCCCTGCTACCGCCGATTGCTTCTGGAGCTCGTATTTCCTGGTATGAGCTTGCAATTCCAATTAATCCTCAGCTGCTTTGGTTTCAATTGCCACTAATTGTTTACACTAGTTGCCTCGCGATTTCCCCCCTTTTATATGCTGAATTTCTGTTTTATTTTGCCTATGCGTTCATGCTTTTGTGCGGCTATCATTTGCATAACCTATTTTCGTTGTTTTCTATCAGTTGATCTGTTTACGTTCGGGTATTTTTGGTGTAGGGGACGAAAATGGGGCAGGATAAATTGTTGGTGATCACGGATCAAGTCGCTGTGTCGATTTCCGCAATATCCAATGCTATTAAGAAGCTGAGAAAGGAAGAAGTTGTAGAGGTGGATCCTTTGATCATCACTCAAGCTACCTCAGACAGTAAGTTATTGTCGCTTATAAATTTTTCTTAATTTAGCTATAGTAGTATATTGTATTGAAGAAATGTCTTATCAATTTATCATTGAATCCTCTACTGCAAACATTTCTTAATAAAGTTGGTTTTCTTTGCATATATATGTATATCAGTATATGTTGTCAACTTGTAGTATAGGCCATTTATTCCTGATGTTGGAGGATATAATACAGTTACTCGTTGATAACATCGTGTTAATTATCGATTTGGAGTCTGTCTACCAACTCTATTGATGACTCTAGTGCTGGTGCTGTGGATTTAAAATGCCATAGAAGAGTTCTCCTGTTTATTACTAGATTAAATTCCCTTCACCTCAATAAAAATCTTATATCTGAAGGATATAGAAGCTTTGGTTGTTTTGTTTTTTTTAAACTTTCGAATGTATTTCCATTTCAATGTTTTTTCACCGCAGCTCACTTTATTTATTTTTGTGTTCTTTTTATGTCTGTTGGCAGGTCTAACATCACTGGAGTCTTCATCAATAAATGATGTTGTATCTCTCTGTAAAACATTGGAGTTTCCTAGTGATCAGTTGCTTGGGAATATCTCAAGAGTTTTAAAACCTGGAGGAACTCTCCTTTTTTATTTGGATTCCCAAACTGCTGTGGAACAAATGGTAGTTTGTTAGTTTATACGCTTTGTTCGTGGTGGAGATGTAGTCACCAAAAGGTTTTTCTGTGTTAAGCATATTTGATAATTATACTTGGATTGTCCTGCAGAAAAACTCTTCTCTGGAACGCGATTTGTTTCTTGCTGGATTCCTGGACATAGATAGGGAATCTTTTGGGGTGTGTTTCTCCCTAAACCCTTGCTTGACTTCATGTTCTCATATTTATATCTTTTTTGGAATCTGGGTCGATGCTGTTTTGTGCTTTTCCTTTATGGCTTGTTCCATTTGTTTATATTGTTCAATATTATTATTATTATTATTTTATTTTTTGAGTTTAAATGTTACTTTCTACATGTGGATCCTTAGAATTAATTTACTGTATTTTACATGGACAGGTAAAGTGTAAGAAGCCTTCATGGAAGATTGGATCTTCATTTGCCCTAAAAAAGACTTCCCAAGTTCTACCAAAAGTTCAAATTAATGATGATGAGGATTTGATTGATGAGGATAGTCTTCTTACTGAAGAGGATTTGAAAAAACCCCAATTGCCCTCGAGTTAGTCTTCATCTTCATTTGTTTATTGTCCTATGTATAGTTGAATGTGACAAATGATGACAGTGTAGTGCTTCTCAATAGGTGATTGTGAAGTTGGAATCACAAGGAAAGCTTGCAAAAACTGCACTTGTGGAAGAGCTGAAGAGGAGGAAAAAGTGAAGCTTGGGCTTACTATGGACCAGATTAACAATCCTCAATCTGCTTGTGGAAATGTATGTTGAATAACATGTGACTGCAAATTCATTGTTTTGCTGCTTCCCGATTTTTGTTGTTATTAAGATTGACCACGTGAGATTTGGGCGTTAAAGTAAATTGCAACCCTTTATAGCCTGGGCTAGATGCCCACATGATTTTGAAGTTAATATCTTTTTGTGTAGAAGCGTAGTTGAATAAACACCATGGCATGCATATATTTGAGGCCATGTTCCAGTGAAGGTAGATAGAATGAACAATCAAAGTTCCTGCTATTAGTGTTTACGAATATTAATCATTGAAGTCTGGATTTTTCTTAACATTATGTCCAGAAAATTTGTTACTCCCTTCGTCCCAACTAAGTTGAGTCGTATTCCTTTTTGGGACGTCCCAACAAAGTTGAGTCATTTCCCTTTTTGACAACTAAGTTGAGTTGTATTCCTTTACTCTCTTTATCTCTCCTACTTTTTCTCTTTCCTATTTTATTTTACTTTCATTCAATTTATTCAACACACTATCTTAATCTCCGTGTCCAAAAGTTTTGTACCAACTTAGTTGGGAGTTGGGACGGAGGGAGTATTATAACTTATAAGTCAGATCTTTCATGCTTCCTCTGGAAAGGTTTTATAGTACTTGATTTGATTCAGTTATTAGCATAGTGTGTGTGTCATCAACTTGATAGGCAATTAGTTTCCAAGACGCTGCACTCGGATTGCCTATTCCAAATTATTACTTTTATGTGGAACATGTATAATATGTCGAATATCCATGGATTTTTACTATTCCTGTCGAGAGTCTCATCATAGCTAAATGTTACACTTCATTCGTCTTATCTTGTTTGTTAAACTCTGCTCAGTAACATGTAATTTTACTTGACGGGTATTCCTTTTTTGTACAGTGTGGTCTTGGTGATGCTTTTCGGTGTTCTACATGCCCTTACAAGGGTCTTCCAAAATTTAAGCTTGGCGAAAAGGTATGTGAAGTGCAATAAAATTATGAGGATTTGGTATTTATGCATGTGGATGTATGCTTGTAAAACAATTAGAGACATAGTAGAGCATGATAGATTGGTTCCTCTTAAAACTTCACCCTAAATTGGGGGTTTTTGTGGGGTCTCAATCTGATGGGCTAGGATCTGCAGTAAGTACCTGGTCTGAGTTGGGTGACAGTCTTGTAAAAAATTAGTCTGGTTCTTGTGTTTGTCCTTCTGGTGATGTTCCCACTAAACAAACTTCCATAAATCTGTGTATGGCACATTTATTGATACTGAGTTACTGAGATATCGACCTCTTTGGTAGGTTGCGTTGTCCGGAAACTTCCTTGCTTCCGACATTTAACCATGAAGAGGCTGGAATGAGGATCATGTTGGTATACAAGTGTTTTTGGTTCATTACTAATTGTTCATGTGATTGTCTGCTGTGGATTAGATTGAATGAACCGTGGTCCTCTTTAGGGTTTTGTTAAGAAATTTTTTCTTGAGCATGTTTTTGAGTAATAGAGTAGCTTCGAATTAAGCAGGCTTTGTCTTGTATGACTTGGATTTTTAATGATGTTTTTGTCATCGATTTTGATTCTATTGATGCAAATATAAATATGGGAAGACAAAGATATAGTATTCTATGAAAAAGGAAAATAAATCATAGTAATATGAAGATACAATGTAAAATACTAGTAATACATAGATTAACAGCAATTACCCAATATGAAATTGCAATCTCTTTCCTACCCCTTCTTCTCCCTCCTCTCCTAGTCTAACATAAAAAAGAAAGCGAAGGGAGGGTAAGAGATAAAAAGTTAGGAGAGTCCATATTTAAAAAGAGGAAAAATACATGCAAACTAATTTTAAAAAAAGAAACTTATTTTAAAAATGTTAATGTTATTGGAAGACATTGTTTTGTTATAAATATTTTTGGTTGGCACACCAGCTTTGATTTCCCCCTAATTACAAAAAGAATATGATGATCACACTTAGTGATCTACTAGTATTATTCTGTTTTTAAAAATGTTGGATCAACTAGAATTTGATGGTAATTTATATAGCTAAACATTATTTTAACTTTTAGTCGTTTTATGCCCCTTTTTTCGAAATCTCTCTAGATGGTTGCTGACACGTCAATGTCAATTTTGCTTGCCCAAATTAAGAAATAGTATATGAGATAATTATGAATATTTGAAACTTAGTTATTGATAGTTTCATTTTTCCAAAAATAGGTGGTTTATTTGACAATTTGCGGTACTAAAAATGAGTATACGAATAAAAATGATTTTTGTTATTTTCAGCAAAAGTAAACGGTTATATTGCGCGTGCAACTATTTCTGAAATAAAGTTGAGCAAGCTATCACAATATATTTGTGAAGTGAAGGTGAATGAATATTGAAATGGAGAGAAGAGATGGGGCTGAAACTCATTCATACAACAATCCTTTACACACACAACAGTGAGATCTGCAGCTGTCTGCAACCATAGTTCGTCGTAACAAACATCATTCTCTTGGTGAATGGTGTAATTCACCAAGAATCCTAACAACCAAAGATTAGAACATATCCTTCCATCATTAATCCCACACCTTCCCCTTCTAAAGTTAAGGATCTGCACTAGAAAACCGACATAGCTACGCAAAGAAAGTCACCTTCTACGTCTCATCCAGATACCGTTGTATAGAGCTGAGTTGAGCTGAATGGGGCAGGAAGCAAACGGAGAAGAAGCTACAAAGGAAGACACAAGCTCTATTTACACCCCGGGCAACTCAAGTGGTCTATTGGATAAAAAGCCGGAATGAAGCTTATATCAAAGTCTCATCCTCGTGAGCTGCAGCGTGAATATCTGGAAGATCCGAACTTACAGAAAATCGAAGCCACCTCTTGTTTTCGCAGTGCTTCAAGCAAGGGTAAAGTGTAAGGCCGAGCATAATGGCTACGAGGCTAACAATCATCACTTTGAGGGAAGAGAGAGCCAAGACCACACAGATTAGCAAGGTTGGAGGAATGCACATCAGGATGGCCCCGGCAGTCCCACCTGGGATCTTGTAAGGACGAGGGGCATCCGGGGCTATAATCCTGAGACGCACGAACGCCACAAACTCCAGCAACATCCCAAAACAGTACAAGAAATTCTCAGCAGCTACTATCTCTTGGAAGCTCAACCACGAGAGTAGAAGCACCCCAGAAGCTGAGAACAGTATACCAACGAGTGGTGTTCCATGACGAGATCTCCTAGCAAAGAACTCCGGGAGCATCCCTCTTTCAGCCATGCCAAGAAGCTGAAAAGAGTCGCTGCTCATCTCAGTCACAAACATCCCCATATTCGACATGGCTGCTGCGCCTTGAATCCACACTGTCAACCACACTCCTCCTAGCGTCTTCGCTATCTCAGAGAAGTAACCATCGGCCCACACGTCGCGTTGCAGAGGGACAGCTCCAGTGCCAATCAACAGAGGGAAGAAATATCCAAGAACAACAAGGATTAAAGCATAAAACAGAGCTTTTGGCAGAGTTTTCTTCGGGTTATCTACTTCCCCGGCAAGAGTACTAATTGAGTCCCAATAATTCAAATTCCAAAAGAGGGTGTTGAGATACAAATTCCAGTTCACATTGTGAAGATCCACGACTAACCATCTCTCAGGCTTCAGCTCCGGGATTGAGATAAACCCCATCACCACGAACGGGAGAATGGAGAACACCCCGAGCACTACAGCAACCCAACCCACAATGGTTAAACCCCTATAGTTCATGTAAGTCAAGGCAATCGTCAATGCTAACACCGCTACAACCCTAGGCAGACCCCCGGCTAAAGCAGGGATCCCGGATTTCAGATAATCAAGAAACAGCACAGGATATAGGGCATTGTCGATCACCCCACTCAGCCATTTCATCCACCCTTGCTGAAACCCCCAAAACGGCCCCAGAGCAGACGACACCCAAACCACATATCCACCATTTTCAGGAAACATTGTGCCCATCTCAGCAGTTATCAGGGCTTCTGGAACACTCCAAATGAATGGGAATATCAAAAACCCCGCGAGAGCGATGAGCGGACCGGCTGCCCTCACACTATCCTCCACGCCAAACGGCCCGCCTGAGACCTCATAGAAAATGAGGAAAACAAGGGGCAACAATGAGACTTTCTTGCCGTGATGTGCTCTAGGAGAAGGAGCTTCATTGATGCCAATATAATCAGCACCATTGTATTCACCCATTTCAATCGAAGCTAGCCCACCTCCACCCCCCTTCAATTTCTGTATTCAATTTCCAAATATCAATCTTAATTGAATTTTACAAAACAAAATAAAAAAAAATTCAAAAGGTTTAGTAAAGGCAGTAAATGAACAAATTAAACTACGATCCATCATCAATTCCACTAAATCCGCAACAGAAAAATGAGAATTGAGCAGTATATGATAGTAGCAGCGAAGGAAATGAACATGCAGAGGTAGGTGGAAACGGAAAGTGTAGCAGACGATTGACTCACTCTAATGGAAACTGAACACCTCCTAAAATGTTGGAGATCTGTGATTGAATTTGTTGGTGACGAGCATTTTTGAAGTGGAGTGCGTGCGTGCGTGTGTGTGTGTTTTCGATCACTGATTTTCAATTTCATTTCTGTTATAACTGCCACGCACTTGTATTTCTGGCATGTGTAAAGCATTGCTTCATATTCATAATCATATATGTGGCCTCGGCCTCACCCTCACTTATAACTATAAGGACCCGTTTGGTTTGTTCCAAATCAATATTAATCAACATAAATCATCGGTCGAATTGAATTGGGGATATCATCACAAGTAGGCGACAAATTGAATTACTCCCAAAAAAATTCATAATTTAAATAAATAAATAAATAAATAAATAAATAAATAAATAAATAAATAAATAAATAAATAAATAAATAAATAAATAAATAAATAAATAAATAAATAAATAAATAAATAAATAAATAAATAAATAAAGATTGATATTAAGTAAGCATAATTAAAATAAATAAAAAAAGAGAAAGATTGATATTAAATAAGCACCTACCGAATGGAAATTTTGGTAGTGAACTTTTGATTTACTTATTCATGAAATTTGAAGGAAGAGTATGTAGTGGACGTCTAGAAGAGATTGACGCAAGGGAACGAAGGAAAATTCTTTTTCTTTTCTATGTAAATAAATTGAGGCAGATTTGTATGTGTGAGATACATATCGGTATGATTTTAGGAAAAATCAGCGGGCTCGGATGGGCCATAGAGAAAAAACACAGGCTCACATGTTAGGTTAACTCTGATACCAAACATTTAGAAATAGTCATATAAGTATGTATATCTAGGCATTACTAACTTATCACTATTTAATTTCATTATGTTGGTATGTTACATGTTATGTGATCATGTCACTTATTCCTACAAAATTAAATAATTTATCTTATTTATTAAGTAATATGGCAAATCCCTAATTGACTATCAAACGAGGCCTTAGTGGTTAAGTCTCTTCGAAAACATTCGATAAAATTAGAACGATACAAAGAAGATATGACCATGCGCAAGGATGATACACATAGATCGAGAAATAAGCTATTAATGGTTAATTACTACTTAATTACATTAAAAATTTTTGAACTACTCTCTCCGTCCCCAATAATTAGCACTAATTTTCTTTTTTTCATCCTTAATTAATTAATACTCTTATTTTTATTTTTGGTAACGGACCTTACATTCCAGTAACTCATTCACCTCATATTTTATTATAAAATTAATATATAAAAATATGATCCACATTTCACTAAGTTTATGTGTTGCTATTCTATTTGATTATATAAAAAATCCTACGATTATGTAACTTTAAAATGTTATTAGTATAATGTGTTGCTATTCTATTTGATTATAATAAAAAATCATACGAGTATGTAACTTTAAAATGTTATTAGTATATTGTCTTTTATCTATTTAAGCTCTTTTAAATCCAAATTACCGAAATTTCTTCCAGCTAAATAATGCAAATTAAGTCCAAAAAAGACTTAAATGTTAAAATCGCTCAAAGTATAAATGCAAGTAAAGTTGAAAATCTCCAACCATTCTACACTGTACACCATATTTTAAGTTTAAGGGCTATTTTATTGTGTATTACATAATAGGGATGTATTCATTTTCTTTTTTTATCTCTTTTTATTTGTTCTTTTTAATCTCAGCCCCACGATTTTGTTATCCGACGGTTAGATTGGTGCCACGTGTCTTTTAATAATGCAGATTTTCAGTTGAATAATGCACACCGACTAATAATGCATCATTATAGTGTAATAATGCAGATTTTCAATTGAATAATGCACATCGACTAATAATGCACCATTATAGTTTAATAATGCAGATCATCTGGACCGTTGATGAATGAGATCTAACAGCCCATATTAAAAAGAATAAAGGATCTAAGGGATGAATAGGAGAATAACGCTCCCCTTACATAGTATTATATATTATTTTAAGTTAAAATATTCCGAACGTGTTTCTTTTAGCCTAAGAAATGTGCAAAAAGTGTTAATGGAACTTTAAGATAATGATAAGCACTCACACGCCTCGTCTCATTGAACCCTTCCAATAGTAGTAATAATTAGCATAAGCGTGAGACAACATATAATTATTATTTTATATTCAATCCTTTAAAATCACTCGAGTGTCATTATTATATATGACTACATTTCATGCTATGTCCACGTGGTATTATATTATTATATTGAAACATATCCACATACTTTAAATACCCAAAAATGTTAAATTATCTCCTATAACTTTTAAACTGCACACTGCTTACTATAGTCATTTAAATTAGAAATTAGCTTTTTTTACATTTACCATAACGGAAATTCCCTAATAAATATACCATTTCTGTGTGAATTTCGTCAACAAGATTTAATAGAATCGATATGTTGTTAGAAGTGGAAGCATGCAAGTAGACATGCCCACGGTTCGTAAACTGGCAGTTCCGGTTCGGAACCGTCGGTTCCGATTTCGAGAAATGTGGAACCGGAACCGAACCGTGAGGCTATTTCACGGTTCCGGTTCCGAACCGTCGGTTTTCCGGCAGTTATTTTACGGTTTTTCACGGTTCCGAACCGCCGGTTTCCAGCGGTTTTCGCAGTTCCGGGTAGATTTTACGGTTTTCCGACGGTTTTTCACGGTTCCGGTTTGGAACCGTCCAGAACCGGCGGTTCCGGCACGGTTTCGATTCATAAAATTTGGAACCGGAACCGGCCCGCGGTTCTAAATATGGCGGTTCCGGTTCAAGAAAAAAGTCACGGTTTCGGTTTGGAACCGGAACCGGCGATTACGGTTACGCGGTTAACTGCCGGAACCGAAAACCTTAGGCATCTCTACATGCAAGTATTGACCTAGTGGTGAAATGGTACTGCTATAACCAATGATCTCATCATGATGCGAAAGTACTATGTTCGGTATGTATCTGTGTATTTGGTATTTATATTTACTTCAATTTTAGTGTAAAAGATAGAATATCTTGTTAAATTTTGTGTTCACTAAAATATTCTTAACAATATGTATACCTAAATTGAGAGTGAAAAAGATGGAGACCAGCTTAGTAATTTAAAGTGAAGTATAACTTACAAAGTTGTTAGTGTAACTCACTAAAATAAAGTTAATTTTCTAGGCTGAAACATAACTTAAAAACAGACTTTCTCAAACAATAAAATACACGGATCATTGACTAGACTAATATGCATTATCCAACGCATCTTAGCTTACTGTAGTATAGCTACCAAACATCTTATATATTTTTCACTTTTAGCAAGTTAGGCAACTGATAAACAGTCCTAAAATATATATGTATCTTTGACATAACTAATAACACTCCAACCCTTTTATGAAAAATAAAATAAATTTTAAAATAGAAGTAAGAATGACCCTCCTTCTTAAATGACTATACATATGTTGGGGAAATAATTGTGGACTTGTAAAATTAAAAAGTGATGACCAACTCCCACAACTTGCAAAAGTGAAAGCTTCTAATAATAATTAAGGTTGAAATTATCGTACTCAATATTTAAATATAATATACTTAAGCTATACAAGGCATCCCAATCCCATCCTTTGTTTCGTGTTGGGATTATGGGAGGCATATAAGGCACATAACCTATGATAATTTCAACTAATCTAGAAACACAACATTAATTGTGTCAAAAGTGTGCAATTTAATTACTAGTTGGGACCCCTCGAATTAGTGAAACATCCGACTTTTTAGATCTTCTATAATCCTATAATCCCATGCTTTGTTATGACGAATTCGATATAAATATTAGTAATATTGTTTTACATATTTATATGGCTAATGTAGTAATTGGTTTAACTAAGAACATTTAGCAAATAATTTCTTTTTCAATTTTTAGATAGTGGATATCTATTATATATGCATATTCTTACTAGAAAGAAAAAAAATCAATTTATTCTGATAACGTATAATGAGTGTTATACAATATTAATGATAACATATAACCTTGTGTGCGTGTTCTAAAAATAGTATAATACTTGTAATTTGTTTTGGATAATTTGATGCTATACACTCCACATATATTTGCTCGATTAAATTGATACAACAACACGTGAAATTAATAGTCGAACTTGTTATTATGCAAGTGTATTTTACAAGATTGTGAAGAAAAACATGTCCACCATCTTCGAATCCGCGAAATAAATAACGAACTACCCATATAATAATAAAATTATATGCATGCATATATAGTACTGAATTTTCTATTAGATTTCAATCTAAAAATTTGTTCTATTTTTCTCAATGTCAGTAGTAGATTTTTTAAACGGATTTAATGTAGTAACACAGAACTAACGCTTGCAAAAAAAACACAAAAAAGAAAGAAAATACATGAGGTATAGACGTATAGTAGTACTATATTTGAACTACATATATGTAACATGACATGTATATATGCATGGACTTAAATATGTCAAAAATTAATTACCTCGGCCACCAGAATCTGTGAGGTTTTAGTTTGAGCAACTGTTGCATCGCCAGTTGATTTTCGGGCCTCTGTTTCGTGGCCCGAACCTGAACCCGAACTGCAGTTTTTTTGTTCTCCACTTTGTGCCATTGGGTTGGTCAGGAAAAAACCAAACCTTGGTTAGTGAAGAAAGGAGATAGTGAGAGAGAGAAGTGGTATAAGAATATGTTGAAGATATATCATGCAGAGCAGAGGTAAATATATATACAAAATGCCCATAATATTTTTACGTTTTCTCATTTTTGTATATAGTCAAAGAAATGCAGTATCTTGCTATGGGGAGAGTGGACAGACATTGGAAGTAAAGAAGATATGATTGTCATGATTGTTGTGAATGAGAGGCTTAATTCTTTCTATTTTTTAATACTGTATTAATTAACATGCACGGCATCTCCTGCTTAGTGCCTCAATTTTATTTAGTTTACATGTCAAGTTATAATCAGAGGCGTTTTTTTCACATAAGATTTAAGATAATTTTAGAGAGTAAATTGGAGAGAATAACGTAAGAGTGAAAGAACCCGTTAGAGAAGTGAACTAGTAAAAAATAAAGTAAAAAAAAGAATAAAATATAAAAAAATAAATTATCATATATATTTTACTAAAAAAGAAAATGACTCGACGTAAAAAAAAGGTCAAGTTAGTTATAGTTGAACAATGAGAGTGTATTTCTTTTTCAGGGAAACAAACTTAGAAAATTAATCATATCGTGAAACTAAGCTCCTCAACCAATGTGGAAAATCTAACAGCTAATAGGACACTAAGTTTCTTTTTCCTTTTTCATGAAAAAGGCAACATAATTTGAAGAATAGTAGTATTATTTTAATCTAATAAGGTTAATTATGCCTTCATAATCACATAAGTTCGTCCACCAAAATCCAACATTAACCAAAAATATCACAATCACTTTTTATAAAATAAATTCTAGTCATACATAACTAATAGGGATAATATAAAATCTTATCTCACATTGATTTAGTAATTATCATGTTTCATCTATGTAAGAGCAGCCCACATTTATTATCTTTCGATGTTATAGTTTAATTGTGGTGGACGATTTTTGAAGGTGCGTCGTATTTTGTATCCCCAATTTCAGCATTTCTTAATTCGAAAGGAAAAGCATAAAACAAACATAATTCTTAATAAAAAATAATGCACTTCAATTAAACTATAATTCATCTAAGGATTTAATGGGTTGACCTAACATTTCTTTTACAAGTTATGTCAAACAAGACATAAATCAAAATTGATTTTTGGTTATAAGTAAAACGTAAATTAATGTTTTTATTTTCTACAAACCCTTTGAAGCAAAATGGACAATTGTATTTATAAAGAAGTAGTACAGGGCCCATAACACCCTTGTATTTTGTAACCGAAAGTAGAAAGAAATGATATGAACATTGGTGCTTGAATATACAAAAGAGAATAAAAAAAAAGTAGGTGGAATTGTTGATTAAAAGTATGCTTGTAATGAATCCAATTGTTCCTTTAAAGAAGATAAATATTCAGGAAAGAGAGAAAAATGCTACAAAGTGAGCACGCGTGTGTTGAAATTTAATTATAGTGATGAGCCAAAAAAAAGGGAAATGAAAAATATATGACACCATAATTACTATTAGCTCCACAATTTCAAAAAATGAATTTGACAATTGAGATAAGTAACTGGCGCACTAGCCCATGTCGCTTTTTTTTAACATAAACACAATAATATGTCTACTTTAGAAATTATAAAACAAAAATAACTCCATATCTTAATAACAATGTTATTCCACACACTGCATTCTCCCTTACGTACCAAAAAATTAATGTGTACCACAAAATTGATGCACTTTTTTTATTTTTAAAAATATTTTTCTCACATATTATACTCTATACTCTAATAAGGTGGGATCCAGTGTTGATTAATAATACTTCATTTATTTAATTTTGTATTCAATTTCATAATATAATTCTTGTCAATCTCAAAATCCCTATTTTTAGAAGATGGAGAAAATTATATCTATATTTATAACACGATTATATTATGAAGTGCAGGTCAATTCCTTATAACTTATAAGGTGTAGTAAAAGTTAGTCGTAGATGTTTAGATGATATGGTAGGGTAGTGATAAAATGCAAACTCATATATTGTACAAACTCTAAACTATGATCTGAACCGTTAAAAAATATGAATAAATGGCAAAATAGTAGCAACAGAAAATGTCAACACAACATCAACTGTTGACACTGTGTTGACATTTTCTATTGCTACTATTTTATCATCTGTTCAAATTTTTTAACAGTTCAAATTATAGTTTGGAGTTTGTATAAATTTAGAATTTGAATTTGATTAACATGTATACTGAAAAACTCTTGTGTTCACGTCTCGTGTTCCAACCGGTTTGTATCCATGTTACCAAGTATAATAATAACATATTGCATTTAAGTTTCTTACATTAAGCCATCCAGGATCATCATATTATTAAAATCATTCATTCACTACACTATTTTTATGTGTTTCATTTCTATTTTAAGAAACAAACCCATAACCCGCAATTCATTCTCTTAATTATTCATACGTCCTATTTTTTATTTTATTCATTTCTTATTATTTATAATATTATGTAATTAAATCATTTTAAAAATTTAATTAAAATAAAAAATACATTAAAAATAAAATATTCACATACGAATTAAATTTAATTATAATTTTAAATTAACATTCAAATTAAATTCATACATTAAATTTTTATACCGATGAAATTCATTTGACAACAAAAGCATAAAAGCCAAGTATTAGAAAATGAAAATCATTAAAGATTTAATTAAAGAGAGAACTGATTTTTGGTCACTTGACATTGCATTAATAATATCCACGATCCTTATTCTTTAGAAATATCAGCAAATATTTCTGGACATTGATATAATATCGCTAGAAGGACTTTTTCTCTTTTTAAGACTTTTTTTAGATCGAAACGAGCAACTTGGGCTCGGTTCGGCTCAGCCTAGGCCCATGGCTAAAGCGGGCTAGGGCTAGGGCTAGGCCTAGCTATTTTTTAAATCTAGGCTCATGCTCACTCACTTAGTGCGTTAAGTTACACATAAAATAATTTTGTATAATGATCTCATAAATTTAAAAAAAATTTTATTAAATATGGAGTATAAATAAAAATAGTTTTATGTAAATTTATTAGATGAGTTTCGAATTATATTAAATATTGTACTTATTATATAAATATGTATTTTTAAATTTATCTTATTTCAAGTAATACTTTTAAAAAAATTAATTATAAAGAGAGATTTTATAAATTAATACAGTATAAAAATTTATGATAAACATATTTAAATTATATTATAATTTCAGTAAAATTAATTACTTCATAAAATAAGAAAGTAATGGGGAGAACTTGTGATCCTTCTTTAAGTTAGTTATATAAACTCTTCCTTCTACGCACTTCTCGGCATCAAAATTCAGATTGTAACTCAGCTCGATCTCGATTATCTTTATCGAAAACATGGGTTTGAAGGTACTCTTCGCTCACAAACCACTCCACTATATCATCATTTTTATTTCATTTTGAACAATTTGTTGTTTTTCATTTCCCGCCCATTCGTGTTTATTGTTTTTCCAGTTGATTTGTTATCCTTTTGTTGATCTGGATTATATCGGTTAATGAGTTTGAAATCTGTTTTTGGATTAGAATTAGATCTGGATGGATTGCTAATTTGCTATTTGATCGTTTAAATTAGGTTTATTCGATGGATTTATTCGTTCGCTTGGGATTTGGGATTCAAAATTAGCCATGCTTGATTTGTTTATCATTTTCAATATAATTATCTTACTGCATAAGAAATTGAGTTTAGTTAAAAAGGATATGTGAAATATGCTTGAATGGACATTGTTATAGTAATCACTTTGGTTAGTGCTGAGTTCAATTTGCTTAGGATTTCAATTCATTGCTTCGTTTAGTTCTTACCACAAGGTTCAATTTTCTTAGGATTTTAATTCATTGCTTCGGTATGTTCGGATTTCATTAGGCCAAACATCAGGTTGCTTACATTTAAAAGGAAAATATCGTTGTAGGAAGAATTTGAGGAGTATGCTGAGAAAGCTAAGACCTTGCCTGAGAGCACTTCAAATGAAAACAGGCTCATTCTATATGGACTCTACAAGCAAGCTACAGTTGGAAATGTCAACACGAGTTAGTTTTCAGTTTTCACATCACACTTCTTTCTAATTGTATCATGTTGAGTTCACCTTGTGTGAATTTGTATAAAAATAGTCAGTGCAGATTTTGTTGGTTACTTGATTGATAGTATTAGATTAACTTTGTAGCTCAATGCAGGTCGTCCCGGTATGTTTAACATGAGGGACAGGGCGAAGTGGGATGCATGGAAGGCCGTTGAAGGTACATTCAATTGGCACTCACAACGTAGAATCTGTTTTTGATCGATCAAATTAAAATTAACACAATTGATGGCATCTTGTTGGCAGGAAAAACTAAGGAGCAAGCAATGAGTGATTACATCACCAAGGTGAAGCAGTTACTGGAATAAGCTGCAGCTTCGTGCTGATTACAAGCTTTCATCGTCTATGAGTTGCTCGTATTGTAAGTTATGAGGTTATGATCTAATATATGCTTGAATATAATGGAGTTCTGTTATTCAGACTGTGTTGTATGATTGCTGAAAGTCCTATGATCATATTTATTCAGATTGTGCTGTGATTGGGATGTTGCTTATTCTTGATATTAGATTGTAATGACACTCTGATACACATCACATTTTGTGGCTTTGATTATAGAGACTACCCATGATCTATCACAATAAAAGAGTAGTAAAGGTGGGGATGGGAAAGAACATGTGAGAATAAATGAAGATGGAAGAAGGAAGGCTGAACAACTAACAGGTTTTGCAGTTACTAATTTTATTGCTTTTAATTAGTGGTAGTAGTTAATCAATAAATGATGTTAGGCCCCATATAAACCCTTGAGGTTTGGAGGGGACTAACAATCGCCTTTTCATCTCTAACACACTTTCTACCATTCTTATATTCTTAGGCTTTAATATGATTGCATTTGAGAAAGGATTGAATGAGAAGGCTTTGCCTCTCAATTGAAAAGGTTAAAAATTCATTTAGAGTTGATAACGATAAATTCTAGTAAAATATTAATGATTGAAGTCAATATTGACTATTATTCAAGTGAAATTCATGAATAAACTAATCCTTAATATAAATGGATTTAATTTTTAGATTGGTTTCCACTTTTCATAGTTGCTTATTCTTTCTTATGTAGAAATTTTTTTATTACGTATAGGATATTCAATTCGATCCATTGTCCTATAAATAAGAGAGTGGGGATCGAATTCTAGAGCAGTTCCTCAGCTCTTTGAAATTCTACAAGCTATGATACGTTCTCTCAGTTCCATTTCATGTGAGACATTTCTTTTAGACAGAGATTTTTAAGAGAAAGAAAAAGTAAGAGAGAGGATAAAGTAAGAGAGATACATAGTTATTTTTTTTAATAAAAAGGAGAAATGTAATGGGACGGAGGAGCTGAGCCGATTCTTAATTTATTTATTTATATATTATTTTTTAATTAAATATTAATATTAGAATTAGTTATGCTCTGTTATGTTATTTTTTAATTTAATGGAGTACCACTTTATTTGTCCACAAAATTAGTTTTAATTTTATTTCAGTTTGTTTACCAAAATTAATTACATTTAAGATAACTTTGTGATTGTTTTTTTTTTCTATCTACTATCTCCGTCTTTTAAAAATAAAAACTATTTCTATTCTAATTGTCTCTTAACAAGAGAAACTTTTAAAATTTTCTATTTTAGGAAGGGGATCCCACAATTTACTAACACTACTTCCACTATTTTTTCTCTTCATCTCTCCTACTTTATTCAATTTTCTCTTTCTCTCTTGTGCATTAAAATCTGTATTGTTTCAAAAGTTTCAATTTTTAAGGGAAGAATGTAGTATTACTTTATTCATACTTGTTTTTCTCTCATCTATTTAAGACTTGTGCTTTAAAATTCATGTTATTTATAAACAAGACTATTTTTATAGGGATGATGTAGCATTAGGTCATCGATAATAATGTTTCTTAACCATCTCATCTCTTAACTATTCATTGGCTTCATACTACTATTTTTTATATTATCTCTTATTCGAGAAACAATACATGTATTTATCTTTTAATCATCTTTTCTTTTAATTATTTCTATCCATTTTCTGTTTTAATTTATTTATTGTGAAATTTAATAAAATTATTTTTTATTTAATTAAAATTCAAGATTTATTAAAAATAAAATATTCACACTTAAGCGCATCCGCAACAATATTCGCCACCGTCTCGACAAGACAGAGTCGGCGGCAAAACACTGTTATGGATGGTCTTAGTTGATCTTCCGCTCTACTCCCACTGTTCCACAATAAGAGTCATATTTTGTTATTTTTATATGTCCCACAATAAGAATCCTATTTCACTTTTATCATAAATGGTAAGTAGATCTCACATTCCACCAACATATTTCACTCATATTTTATTATTAAACCAATATACTCTCTTCGTCCCAATAAAAATGAACCATTTGATTTTCAAAACGGAATTTATGTAGTGTTGTTTTGTGAGTTAATGAAAAGAGAGTAAAGTAAGAGAGATAAAAAAGTAAAAAAGGTAATTTTCATTTTTAATAAGACAACCTAAAAAAATGTTTAATTACTAATAAGACAGAAAAATATATAAATGAAATTCACACTTAAACTATTTTTTTATATTTTTAAAAATCCATGCTCATGCTCATGGTCAAGGTCAAACTCAAACTAAATAGAAGTCAGTAGAACGTGGGAGTATTATTAATCCCTTCACGAATCACATTTATCTATACAAAAGAAAACCTTCTAGAGCACATCTGGAAACCATAACTATGAGTCTAGACAGATGATAAAGATCTGCCCACATCCCCAAATCTCGATATTTGCAAATCTGCTCAAAATTAAAAGTTTATTTCTGTCCTATCCACAAAATTTTAATCTTTTTGGGGAACAGAGAATCAAGAAAGGGGTGAAAGAAATTAAGAAAGATTTGCAAAGTGTTTCTTTTTTAATAAACGTGCGGACTCTCGACCCGTCCATTTGCAAAGTTTTTTTTATTGCCCAAAACTAACAAATAAATATCGACCAATTTATTGCAAAATTTTACTATGTGATTTTCCTAGATTATCCAATAAAGCTAGGACCACTTACTTTTATTTCACCATCACAACATGGGCAAAAGGACCACAAAACCTAACTTCACTTTCGCATGGAAAAAAACAGTGAAAAGATTCCAAAGCAATTAAAAACACACACAACATGATGCCTAAATTTTGTCATTTGATCCTCTTTTATATATCCTGACAGGATTCCTGTTTGCCTTTTATAAAAGAGAATTCCCATTTTTGTAAAATTACAATCTTAATTTCCAAAAGCCTATTATCATCTGAGCTCCTGAAATTGAATCAATTTACAGTTCAACACTACAAGAAACCAGTAAACACAGGGAAAGGGAAACTGTACATTTTCTTGATCACCAAATGCTGCTACAAACTCAAATCAAATTAGATTACTGGCATTGTTTATTTACTACTCTTACTGGTGAGCAAAAGGGTACCTGGAGACGTAGTATTCTCTTGCACGAGAGGCTCCGTCTCTAGACAGCAGCCCTTCGAGGTCTCCTATGATTCTTGCCAGCCATATCTCAAGATTCCTTTGTATCTCTTTGAAGTTGTTTCTAATGGAGTCAAGTGATCGCCTCGTGGATAGGTTAGCCGCCCCATCAACCTCCTCTCTGTAGCTCTTTCCTCTCTCGTTTTGCAGTGCTGTGAGTTTCTGGCTGGTCTCAGAGGCTCGTTGCTACAGACGAAATGCTTCTAGCAAGAACTCCGTTTGCCTTTGTATACGAAACTCTGAGCTCAGAGTGGATTCGCATGGATCACTAGCTTGCTTTTAGATAAAAGGGGTCTCATATCAGAAACTATGTAGTATATTAAAAAAACTCAATCAAATTCGATAAAGTTTGTAGAAAAGTCGAATGATTACCATTCTCCTGCAGAGATCATCGATCTTTCCTGCTAATGCTTGGTACCTCTTGGCTTGCTTCCGCATCTGTGAAGGCACCTTCGACAGATCTGACCTACAAACTCTTTCCAAATTCAGGAGTTCTTGCTCGAGCAGCTTTAATTTCGATGAGACTCCACTAGAATCACCATCTACCTTCCAAGGGGACTCCCTTCTGCACAAGAAATAGTTTTCCAGTGGCATTAGACACACCATTTGTTGGTTTTAGAATCTTTGTAAAGTAGTATCAAATAGATGGTGTCGATTTTTACCTAGACACGAAATGCTTCACGTGGTAAACTGACTCGACTGGCTCATACTGCTGCATATCCTGCACAGTCAACATCAAGAATCAGCATCGGTAAGAAGCAAGTAAAATAAACACAGGGTTTCTTAGCTCATTTCATCAGCAAATATTCGGAGTG
Organism: Salvia splendens; assembly: GCF_004379255.2. NCBI lineage: Eukaryota > Viridiplantae > Streptophyta > Magnoliopsida > Lamiales > Lamiaceae > Salvia > Salvia splendens. Next base: position 21,710,690 of record NC_056043.1, on the reverse strand, counting down.
TATGCATGAAATAACACACGATGATGAAATTGTTCATCCACGAAGAATTCAGCATGATGTTCCAAACTGTTCTTGTAAAGAGCCAAAACATAAACTGTTTAGAGACAGACAACTTACTTTTTTCTCATCACAGACAAAGGCAGACTAAAAATGTTTAGATTGAATAACGAAAACGAGCAAACAAGGCTGTGAACATGAATGTGATGTGAAGAAACAGGGTAAATAAGATCGTCCATCAGCAGAAACTGACAACTCTTCTTGAGAGGTAAGAAAACATGGTCCATCAACAAAAACCATCATGACAAGCAACCATCAAACTTGTTGTCATACTTTTTTCACAAGAACTCTGAAGATAAACAAAAAGGGCTCCACAAACTGGAAATAGTTGGCCAAAACATGCAAAATATCGGTTACAGTCAGCGTCTCGACCTAAATAATGTGGTCCAGACTTTTTCACAAGGTCAGATATGGAAGCTTGAAGTTCAGCATCCAAAGCAGAAACATACTCATTAATGAACTAAATTTCCCTAAACTGAAGAAGTTATCAAGGAAAAGAGTTATGGTGAGGATAGAGACACAAGACAAACAAGACAGAACTGAACAAAATATAATTATAAAACCGTTCTACGATAATAACACAAAAATTTTTGAATTCGAATTCAACCCCTAACAATGGTGTGACACTTGAAATATAAGCCTTGCGGTGTCCAAGATTCTACCTTTATCTCGAAATTCATGGACTAAGGAAATATACAAATGTAAATGTACAGGTGCATGAGTTAGAATTCCAAAATCTGGGATAAAATACGAAAACATCATTATCAAACAAATTGGTTCAGTATAGATAAAACAAAATTAGCATGTGTTGGTAAATCTTGATTTGAATAATGAAGCTCAACTTGAATAAACCTCAATCTTTTGCAGACTTCAAATAATTATGACTAACTAAAATCATCAAACTTCACATCCTAAATTGGTAGTTTCTGAACAGAAATCTTGCAGCCCTTTTCCATCAAAGACACAAAACATTCTTCAAAAAAACACTCTCACATTAGAAATTAAAATTCAAAGATTTTGAAGGCAAATAAACCATCTAATCTTCCACTTATAAAATCTTGGTTTCTTAACTGAAATCTTGCTGCCCTTTTCCATGAAAAAAACATAAAAACTTCCCTCAAAGTCAAAACACATACATTTACATAAGAAATACAAAATTAAAAGAAAAAGGCAACAAATTCAAAACTCAGACCTGCCATAAGCTAGCTTTATCAGGACAAAATTTGGAAGCAGCAGGATTCAAGAAATCAGAGGTAAAGGCAGTATGAGTGTGGCTATTAAAGCAGTCATCAACCCCCTCCGAAACCCCAGCTTTGGCAGCACCACAGCTCAAGCCCAAATCACCATAGCACTCCCCACCGCTCATGAAGCTCAGCATCTCCTCTCTCTCACTAACCTCTCTCTTCAAATCCTCAATGCTGGCCTTGAAATCGGCCTCCACTCCTTCAAAGTCCTCGACTTTACTCTTCAAGAAGGCGATCTCCTCGCTGCAATCGTCGATCTGCTGTAGCAGCCGCTTCTCCTCCTGCTGCCAAGCGTGCCTGTGGCTGGCGAATATCTCGACAACTCTGGCGTTTGCCTTGGAATCCTCTTTCCTCCTTGAATGAAGCTGCTTCAGCTGCTCCTCCGCTTGCTTTAGCCTAAAGGTGAGAACTTTGTTCTGGGTTTGGTATGTGGAGAGTAATTGAATTGAGTTCTTGGGCAAGAACCCCAGAAAGATTGTGAAGCTCAGGCCCAGATAGGTGGAGAGGAGATGGAGGTTTTCTTGGTGTTGGGTTTCTTGGATTTGTTCTTCTTCTTGGGTAGCCATTGCTCCAAATTTGTTGTTTTTCTTTGGAAACAATTTTTTTCTCCAAATTTTGTTTCTTCCTTTGTCTTGGTTGGGATGATGGGTGTGTGGATTTATGGTGTTTATGGGTAGTTGGGTTTTTACACTGGAGTGGCTTGGTTGGAGTGTGTGTACTGTGTATGTTTCGATGTGTACTTTTTGGCCTTTTCTTGAGTTTATATACAGTTTTTTAATTTCATTTTTCTCTTATTCGAGTTCCAATGAATGGTTGTACTAATTTCCTATTCTAGTGTAACTCAGCTTTTTTGTCTCTTTATTTCAAGGAATCCTTAGTTGACAATTGGAATAATTATTGGATATAAATACAATGATTTAATTTTTTGTTTTGCAAATTCACGAAAATGAAAATTTAGAAGTGAGAAAAATATTAATATATTTCCTCAGTCCCATTCAAGATGACCACATTCTTGAGTGACACGAGATTTTAAAAAGTGTTGTTAGGTGGAATAAAATAGAGAGAAAAAAGGTACTTGAATATTTTAATGAGGAGATAGGAGAGAGAAGGTTATTTATAAAATTGGAAAGTGGTCATCTTGATTGGGACAAATAAAAAGGAAAGGTGATCATCTTGAATGGGACATGGGAGCATAAAAGGAAGAGTGAATTACCTGATCTTTCATTTTCGCACATAAATAGTACCTGATATTTATTTTATATCGTTTTTGGTACTTATAAATCACATTATTGGTACCTGATGTGATTTTCACCCAAAAATGCTCTCTAAACAAATACATTTTCTTATTTGTGTCATAGAGGATAATTTGGGCATACACAAAACTAGTACAAAAAATGATATTATAATATCTTCTCTCATTCTACTCACTGCTTATAGTATTATTATTATTAATCAATATTAATATTACTCCCTTCGTCCCAGCTCAAGTGATTGATTTCTTTTTTGCCGTTGTTTTGCGAAGATGATAATAAAGTAGTTGAAGTGGAGAGAAAGTAAAGTAAGAAAGAGAATAATATAGAAGAGAGTCGTATCTACATTATTCTCTTACTTACTGTACATTCTCTTCACTCTAACTATTTATTATCATTTTTCCAAAACACGTTCCGAAAAGCAGTCAATCACATGAGATGAGACAGAGGGAGTATTATTTTGATGTTATAATTAATAATTAATTTAATTTTTTAATATCATTCCAATATACTTAATTATAATTATATTTAATTATTATAATATTATTATTGTTATAATACAAAACTAGTAATTAATAAATAATTATAGTATAATTATTTAAATTGTGAATCATATAATATTATATGATAATAATAATATTATTATTCTTATTTTATATTAAATTAATAACTAATCAATATAGTCTTGATAAAAAATTAAAATTGTGAATTGTATTCATAATGATATAAAGAGTTGAATATTTTTAGTTAGGTGTTTCAACCTTAAAATGAGTATAAAATAATTTAATAAAAAATATTCAATTGATTTAATTATTTTAAATAATTAATTTAATTAGGTGTTCTGTTCTTGATTTATATTATGAATGCAATTAGATGTATGTATAAAACATTAAAAAGAAAGAAGAAAACGAAGAGAAAAGAAAAAAGAGGAAACATAAACTAAGGAGAAAAAAGAAAGAAGAAAGGAAGATAAAATACTAAAAAGAAAGAAGAAATGAAGAAAAAAGAAAGAAGAAGAAGAAACTTTGAAATTTACAAAATATCCTCGTAACCAAAAAATTACATGTTAGGTACCTAGAGTTATTTTTGTCACGTTGTACCAAAAACGATATAAAATAAAGATCAGATACCATTTATGTGCGAAAATAAAAGATCAGGTACCATTTATGTAGTTCACTCTAAAAATGAATGCAAGGATAACCTAAGTGCTAAGAGCATTCACAATAGCTGGCTACATGTGGCGGAATTTCTAGCGCTATTGCAAGTCGCCAAAGGAGGGTGCGTTGGGCGGTCGCTCCCAAGCGATACGACAGTTTCGGCCACCTGGAATTATTTTATATTTTAACACATTATTCTATATTTAAACACTTCCATTCTTTTTTCAATCAAATTATTTTTATCTATGTTTCTACTCCCTCCGCCCCGCATAAGATGACACGTTTTCCTTTTTAGTTTGTCTCAACTAAGATGACACATTTCCTTTTTTGGATACTTTCTCTCTCCAATTAATACACCCAACCATTTTTTCTCACACTTATTAAAATATCCATCTTTGCTTCTTTCTCTATTTTAATACTTAGGGTATCCACTATGGGGAGCCCGCGGCTATAGCCGCGGGTTGGGGCGGAGGGCGGGTGGGCTATAGTGGAGAGGTTGTCCACCCGCGGGGCGGATACCGAAATGGGGGCGGTAGGGGGCGGACGGGCTTCAGCCGACTCCGGGGCGAGGACGCGGCGAAATGGGGGCGGACGCGGCTATAGGCGCGGCGCCTATAGTGGCGGCACCGACCGCCGCGGCTATAGCCGATTTTAAATTTTTTTAAAATTTTAATTTTAATTTTAATTCTACTACGTATAGTCGTGTTCTTCTAATTACGTATAGCCCGATAAATTTGTTCATAATTACTTGAAACATTATAAAATGAAAGTTGATTATAAAATTTGGGGGCTATTGGAGGTGTCCACTATAGTGGCGGACACAAAATTTTGGGGCTATGGAAAAAAACTGGGGCGGGGCTATTGGGCGTGTTCGCCTTATAGTGGACACTCTTACACCCACATTTTCTCTCTCCAATTAAACACTTTAACCAACAATTCTTAAAACCCTGTGTCGGCCAAGAAATGTGTCATCTTAGCCGGGACGAATAGAGTATTTGTTTTCTAAATAAAAAATTTTTAAAAATAAAATATACTTACTACTTCTGTTACGTGGTAGTGGAGGCGTTTCTTTTCGGCATGCGACTTTTGAAAAATTATGTTAAGTAAGTTAAATAAAGGAAGAATAAATAGGAAATGAAGCACAATTAGACGTCACCACGGTTCCGGAACCGGCGGTTCACGGTTCGGAACCGCCAGTTCCGGTTCAATAAATTGATGAACCTGAACCGGCCCGGCCAAGGTGTGGCGGTTCCGGTTCGTGAACCGTGGAACCGCCGGTTCAAGTGAACCGTGGAACCGCCGGTGATTGGCCGGTTCCGGGCCGGTTCCGGGCCGGTTCGGCCGGTTCGGCGGTTCGTTTTGATTTTTTTTTTTTTTTTTTTGCATTTTATAAATTGTAATTCAAGTTTAAAATGTAAAAAACTTGCGTAAATAACATTAGAATGAAGCGATGTACAAATGTAATTTTATTGATACAAATTACAACTTCAAAATTACAAATTACAACTTTAAAATTACAAATTACAAGTTAAAATTTACAAATTACAACATAAAAATTAGAAATTACAACTTCAAAATTATAAATTACAAAAGACTTAAAGTCTTCATTACAATTTACAAAATTACATATTCGAAATAAAGGGGAGAAAAAAGAAATAAAGGAAAAGGACTTGAGCTCAACTTAAATTTAAACTTAAATTTAAAATTTAAGTTGAAATATAAGTTAAGATGCCTACGTATCCTCAATGCTCAATTGCATTTTGGAATCAAAGTCCACGTAGTTCTCTTACCTTGCTTACCTATTTGGCTTGATCGGAAGTATTGGCGCCTACTCTTCTTCGTCGGGGAAGTAGTCTTGGTCGGGTTGTACTACTAGTTTGTCCCAATCCGGTTCTTGGTCTCTAATTTCGGCGGAGCACCAATCATCAAGTAACATGGTGGCTTCCATGTTTTGTCCGGTGAGCCTACTTCTTCGGTCGTCCAAGACGTTGCCTCCAACACTAAAGGCGGACTCGACGGCGACAGTGGAAGCCGGAACCGAAAAGATCTCCTTGGCCATTGATGCAAGGATGGGAAAATCTTTCTCGTGTGAAGACCACCAATCTAGGACGTCGATTTGTTGGGGAACGGGACCTCCTTCTTCCTCATTGAATGAAAAGTGTGAGTCTAAATATAAATCTAACTCACTTACCGAATGTGCCGTCCTTCCTCCGCTGCTGAAGGCGTATAGGTCCGCCAATTGGGATTGGGTGTCGGGGTCATCAACTTGGAAGAAGCCAAAGTTCTGTGTTTGACGGGGGGGTCTAGGTCGAACTTGGTGGGTAGTGTTGTACTTGACTTCGTAATCGTGAAAGAGAGACCGCAAGTCGAACTCAAAATTTCTTTGGAGGCTTGGGAGGTGGGGGAGGTTTATTTGGAATGTTTTGGCAAGGTTTATGTAGTTGTCGTCGTCGTCAGTTTGCAAAGCTCGGAGTGGTTCAAGATCAATAGAAGCTAAACTGTTGTAATAAAATTCTAAAATTTTGAAAGTACCAACTAGTTTCCACTTTGGATCCAAAACTTTGGCAAGCAAAAACACTGTTGGGATCTCATTGAAATACTTGAGCCATTTTTCAACCATGTAATATAAAACACACATAAGCTCAAGATTATTTGCGGAATTTTTCATTGCAGTTTTAAAACCAAGTGATATGATCATGCAATGTTCTAAAACACGAACGGATGTGCAATAATACACACCCGATAACTCCATAGTAGCACTTCGAAATTTTTTGAATAATTTAAATAAACTCAGGCTTTGTTCCCAACAAGAAGATGTTAGATATAAATCATCAACAGGGTAAGTTCTATAAAAATCAACTAAATAGTCTATATGCTCCATTGTAGATTGCAACATGTCATATGTAGAGTTCCATCTAGTAGAAACGTCTAAAGTAAACTTTGTGTACCTTATTTTCTTCGAGTGGCAATACTTCTTCCACGCCTTGCCAATTTGAGGCTTCCAGTGGATCAAGGATACAGCTGTAGTAATAGGTTGAATATGTCTTTGCCATAAAGACAAAGCATCTTGTACACATAAGTTTAAAATATGACAAATACATCGTTGATGAAAATACTTACCACTTATCACCGGGGAGCAAGCCGCAATTAAATCGGATATACTTGCGGTGTTGGCGGTTGCGTTATCAAAACCAACCGAAAATATCTTGTTGCATAACTCATACTCATTCAAAACTTGAATAATTAAAGAAGCAATTGCTTGTGCGGTGTGTGGGGAAGGAAATTGTCTAAAACCAATCAAACGTTTATTTAAAGACCAACTATTGTCTATAAAATGACAAGAAATACCCATGTAAGAATTTCGTTGGAAAGAATCCGTCCACACATCGGAGCAAATATTAACTTTGTGCCCCAAGGTGGATAGACTCTTTGCAATTTCCATTTTTTTTTCAAAATACTGCCGGTTGTTAGATCTTTGAGCAGTAGAGGGGGGAATTCTTTTTGCAGCAACATTAAAAGCTTGTTGCATAGTCATTTCATATTTTCTGTCATTAAAAAAATTGAACGGCAAATGTTTCATTGCCGCCCATCTTACCATGGTATCGGTAGTATTTTTGGGATCGTATTTAAATAGTGGCGTACCTGTTTGAGACGATGAGCCGGCGGGGAAGTTGATTTGGGTTTGGGATCTAGAATGCCCAAATTCCACGGGGTGTTTTGCCTTCAAATGGCGTGTGAGAGTACCATATCCCCCACCGATTACAAATGGATAGACTTTATCGCAATAGTTGCAATAAGCTTTGAACTCGCCTGTCTCCACGGTAGTGGTCGAATCATCAGGATTAGAAATTACCACCGGGACCTTCTTGTAATGTTTGGTGAAGATGTCGGATTTCAACTTTGGAGGCATCTTCTTCTTTTGTCTCCCGGAAGGAGGAGGAGCTTCGGCCTCCTCGTCATTTTCGCCAACTTGGCCGGCGCTAGAAGGTGGGAATTGATGCGATCCATCGTCGCCTTCGTCCGATGATAGATTCACATCGTATTCGAAACGCGAATCCGAATGTGGCTCTTCGTCGCCGAGGGTGGCAAGTAACAAGGCCGCATTTCGATCTTCTTCCTCCTACGAGAATTATACACATTAAAACATATCATATAACATATTAAAACATATTAAAACTTACTAAAACATATTAAAACATATAAAACTTACTAAAACATATTAAAACTTACTAAAACATATTAAAACATATTAACATATTAAAACTTACTAAAACATATTAAAACTTATAACATATAAATCAAAGGAAGGACCACGCTGAGGCATTCCACAATAGGCCATCTTGCACAAGGATATAAGAAAAGGCGGTAGTCCGCACATAATCTTTTTCCGAGCAAGTATACCAAATGGTGCTCTCAAATTAAAGACTTATCATATAACATATTAAAACATATTAAAACTTACTAAAACATATTAAAACATATAAAACTTACTAAAACATATTAAAACATATTAAAACATATTAACATATTAAAACTTACTAAAACATATTAAAACTTATAACATATAAATCAAAGGAAGGACGACGCTGAGGCATTCCACAATAGGCCATCTTGCACAAGGATATAAGAAAAGGCGGTAGTCCGCACATAATCTTTTTCCGAGCAAGTATACCAAATGGTGCTCTCAAATTAAAGACGTATCATATAACATATTAAAACATATTAAAACTTACTAACATATTAAAACTTATATCATATAACATAATAAAACATATTAAAAAACTACTAACATATTAAAACTTATTATAACATATTAACATAGTAAAACATTTAATTTAGAAGTTTAGAACTTACTTGTAATCGAAGAGCGGCTCGCCTTCCCACCTCCTCCGCAACTTGTGCTCTAGAAGGGGCACGACGACGACGAGAGTCACTTTGATCTTGGGCAATTCCCTTGCCCCGATCACCACCACGACGAGATGAAGACATGATATTATGGAAATTGGAAGTAGAGAATAGAGAGTAGTGTTTATGTGATATTAACGTAAACAAGAACAACGTGAGTAAATTATGAGCGCAAATAACGTAAACAACTTGAGAGAAAGAGGATGGAGAATAGAGAAATTGAGATTGAGAGAGAAATTCTTATCAACACAAGAATGGGGTAAGTAGAAAATGAAGATGAGGGGGTATTTATAGGGGAAAAATGTGATTAAAAAAAGAAAAAAAAAGAAAAAATTTCAAAATTTTGAAATCCGGCGGAACCGCCGGTTTACCGCCGGAACCGCCGGTTTACTCGTTGAACCGCCGGTTTTTGGTCAGAAACCGCCGGTTTCGTCAACGGTTTTCTGACAAAAACCGGCGGTTTCTGACCCGGTTTCTGAAAAGGCTACGTCTAGGCCGGTGGTAGCCTGAAAAGGTGTCGGAACCGGCGAACCGCCGGTTCGGAACCGCCGGTTCCGGTGAAAACCGGCGGTTCGGAACCGCCGGTTACGGTTCGCAAATTTCATGAACCTGAACCGGCCCGTCGGAACCGCCGGTTCCGGTCACGGTTCGGAACCGCCGCCGACGGTTCCGGTTCCGGTTCGGAACCGCCGGTGACGGTTCCGGGCCGGTTCAGCCGGGCCGGTTCGGTTTGGTGATGTCTAAGCACAATCTTGTTTCTTATTCCCTAGATAACCCACAAGATAACATAGAACATGAAAATCCAAATTTTCTTATCAAATCCTCTAAAGGGAGATGAAGAGAGAGTAAAGTAAATGAGAAAAAATGTGTTGTCTTTTACTAAAAAGGGAATAACAAATTGCATGTAAAGTCATGAACTTTTAAAATAGTTTAATTTTTCCCGTAAACTTTAAATGTTGCATGAAAAGTCATGAACTTAGTTCATGACTTTTCATGCAATATTTAAAGTTCACGGGAAAAAAGTTCACAGTTCTCTAAAGTTCACATGAAAAAAGTTCACAGTTCATGACTTTTCATGCAACATTTAAAGTTCACGGAAAAAACCAAACTATTTTGAAAGTTCATAACCTTACAACAAATTTGCCCAAAAGGGAAATGACTTCACTACTATGGAACGTACCAAAATGACAAAATGACTCTACTACTATTGAACGGAGGAAGTAAAATACAATGAAATAAGTTAGAGCATCCACTACGCGTCCCGCGAGCGGCTCGCGTTCCGTCCCGGAGGGACGGTTCCACCGCGGGACGCGTTGCAACGTTCGTCCCGTCCCGTAGCCCGCCCCCAACCTGTCCCGTAGCCCGTATCCGTGAGACAAGGGACGCGCCGGCCCGTCACGCGCCCGGGAGACGTGTCGCGCCCCCGATGCATGCGTGACGCCCACTCGCTGGCCCGCGAGTGGGCGCCGTCACGGATGACGCAATAATTCATTTTTTAAAAAAATTTGAATTTTTATAAAAAAAAATTATTTTTCAAACGGTAATGTTACCGTTAATTTTTTATTTTCTTTTTATTTATTTATTTTTATTTATTTACTCTATAAATAATCCTATTTCATACTCATTTCACACACAAACACACATCTATTCCTCTCAAATCCTCTCTATAACCACTCCAATTTCATCTTAAATCAACTCAAACAAATGGATCCTTTTGAGCAAATGCGTCAACTAATGGAACAATCACTTGAAGAAGATCGACGCCGAGAGGCGGAGGAAGCCGCGCCGCCTCCACGATGCTCCCGGACATACATCCATCGCCGCAAATGGATCCTTTTTATTTTTTTAGGATTTTAATTATGTCCATTTTCTATTTTTTGAATTTTAATGTTGTTTTAATTTTAATAAAGTGTGTTTGTTTTAATTGAATTGGGTTGGAAAAAAAATAAAAAAATGAAATTGAATGAATAGTAATTTAAGGGACGGTTAAGGGACGGAGCGTTGCAGGTTCCGTCCCTTAGTTAAGGGATGGAGGAATAAAGTACAGTGGGGCCCTCTAATAGTAGTTTAAGAGACGGTGGGGGGACGATGAGGGACAGCGTAGTGGATGCTCTTATGGCAGATTTTGAGGTTGGCATTATTGAAGGTGTTGGAGCTATTTTATAAAATGCTGATATGACAATTGAGAGGGAAAGAATGGGTTGTAGTGGATTTTGAGGGTTTTTAGGGTGTCCACTATAAGGCGGACACGCCCAATAGCCCCGCTCCAGTTTTTGTCCATAGCCCCAATTTTGTTGTCCATAGCCCCAAAATTTTGTGTCCGCCACTATGGTGGACACCTCCAATAGCCCCCAAATTTTATAATAAACTTTCATTTTATGTTTCAAGTAATTATGAACAAATTTATCGGGCTATACGTAATTAGAAGAAGCCGACTATACGAATTTAAAATAAAAATAAAAATAAAAATAAAATACGAGGGGTTATCCATGAAGTAATCATCCATTAGACGTTGGTGAGCACCGACGTGGTCTCGTGGGATTGTCCGCCGATGAGTAATGGTGCGAGGGCGGCCTGGTGTTGCACCTGTTGAATCAGAGCATTCCAGTTGTCTCTCCACAAATTGTTCATTTCCGACCCCAAATTGTAGTGAGAGAAATTTGTATAGATGTTGTGTTGGAATGGTGTGAAAATAATGAATGGAGTGGGGTGTATTTATAGGGGAATTGAAATGTAAAAAAAAAAAATTGAAAATCGGCATAGCCGCGGCGGTTGGCGCCGCCACTATAGGCGGCGCGCCTGTAGCCGCGTCCACCCCCCCCCATAGCCGCGTCCTCGCCCCGGAGTCGGCGAACGCGCGTCCGCCGCATACCGCCCCCGAAATGGTGTCCGCCCGTGGGGCGGACAACTCCGCCACTATAATGCGCCCGCCTACTGCCCCAACCCGCGGCTATAGCCGCGGGCATCCCATAGTGGACACCCTTATATCCAGCACTATGGATGCCCTAAACTCTTGCATGATAAATCTAAATATATTATTCCATCAGTCTTATAAAAGTACTCCCTCCGTCCCATGTTACTTGCACTATTTCATTTCGGCTCGTCCTAAACTACTTACACTATTTATAGTTTAAGTTAGAATTAATATATTTAATTAATATGTTAGATTAAGTTTAGAGCTCCTTTATTAAGTGATGTCTCATTACACTTAAAATTTTAATTTAATTACACAAAAAAATCAATCTCAAATTTACGGTCTAAAATGAAAAGTGCGAGTAACATGAGACAGATGGAGTATTTATTTTTGATTGTGCATAAGTTTTAATAAATAATTGGTAAAGTGTGAAAGAAGTAAAAAGAAAAAGTAATTAAAGTATTGCTAGTGGAGAAGAGTCTCACCTCTTTAGAGTAAAAATAGTTTCCAAAATTGAAAAATAATACTCTTATCTTATGAGACGGATTAAAAAATAAACAGTGCATTATCTTGTGGAAGGAGAATATTAATTGAGTTTGTATTCAAAAGAGAAATAATACTAGTACTGATAATGAATAAAATAGCGGAAAGATGTAAAGAATCATTTCTTGTTTCCAAATGCTTCCAGCAGCCAAATAACAAATAAATACTAATAATTATAAATAAGTCAAGGCTAAGGATATTATTTAATGTTATTAAGGACGTTAATATGTGTGACTAATTATACCACGAAAATTTTATAAAATGTCTTTATTGTTGGTGTCTCAACTAAAATTAAGGGATACAAATAGAAGCGTTTTAAAAAAGCAAAAGATGAAGATAATTTGCCCACAACTTAGGAACACTTTCTTTTACATCCAAAATAATGATTATTTTTAAGAATTTTAAAACGTTATTAATGGTGTCTCAATTTTTGTGTCATTAATAGTGATATATATGTATTTAGTTAGTAAGATTGGATCATTTGTGCAACAGTGCAAGTATGTTGATAGAAAGCTAGAGGTGTATGGTTGATAATTTCATAGAATTTGTGATTTTATAATATTGTATAAATAAATGCTTTAAATATCTAAAATTGGGAGAGAAGCTTACGAGAAAGATTAAGAAATATTAATTGAGTACGGTGGTGTTCGATGCTTCAGAATAGCAAGCTCCATTTTCTGGTCAAACAACAATGTTTGATACTTAAAAATAAATTACCAAGGGAACTCTGTAAAATTAGGGTTGGATAAATGGTTCTTGGTTATTCAATTATTTGAGAATCGAAGTGAGAAAATCGGTTCTTGGGTAACCGATAACCGACCCAATCGGGTTCCGGTTCGGTCCCAGAACCTATTTCAAGGATGAGATTGGTTATAACCGATAACTGATCGGCATACCGATTTAATAATATACTTATTATTTTACTATAATTAATATTGTAATTTTTCCTTTTATTTCTTTTTATAATTCGAGATATACATAATTATTATTCTACACATAACAAAAACAAAGAAAACTGTAGCGCAAATGGTTTGCAAGGAATTTTCCTTGTTAATTGGCATGTGGTCGAATCCTTGCAACAATATGTTCCACTCTTTTTGTGCTATTAAGTTCCTAGCCGGGTAATTGAGAACTAAACTTATTCGGTCGGTTAAGAACCAAATCAAACCTTATTCGGCGTCAGTTCCGGTTCTTGGTTTTGTCAATTTTGGGAGTCGGTTAACCGATCAAATTCCCAGTCTTACATGAAACTGATTGAGGCCTATCTCTAGCCTAAGTATCTATTGTAATATTTCGGTTACTTTTTCAGCCAATTTTCTTGCGATTCTATTTCTGCACTAGAAAAATGAATTGAGAAAATAACTTAATTTCTAAAATTGACGCAACTTTAAATCAATTTTGCTCTCTTTGAAAAATTAATGTGGAGATTTCATAACACAACTTCCATCGACTTGTAGTACTAGTGAGGTCATAGGAACAAGTGAGTAACTAAGATAATGTTGAAATCGTATAGCCAAGCGATCGAAAGAATAAGCAAGCAGGAACAAGAATGGGAACTAGGATTTTAAATTGAAGATGGAAATTGTAAACTAAAACCTTTTTGAGAGAGAATCAAGAAGTGATTATGAGCTCATGTTATCTCACAACCGTAAACAGCAAACTACTTATACTAGCTATGAGTGAGCCTTACTTCACTCTTCAATCAGTTACAACAAAACAAGAAACAACTCAAGAAATCACAACGGCTAGTAGCCGTTACTAACCAACTAACTTTCAAAACCTTATTTCTTGATTTGTTGCGATGGAGTCCAAGATTAACTCCATGCATATGCATGCTTCGTCGTCCACCACTTATAACAATCTCCACCTTGGACTATGAAGCAATGCATCAGAAATCTGTTGTACACAAGCCTGCGAGTCTGCAGCAGTATTGGAACTTCTCCTTGCTCAAGGGCTTTGTGAGCATGTCGGCTGGATTATGAGCTGTGTCGATCTTCACCAGCTTCCCTCTCCCACTCTCCACCTCGTCTCTGATAAAGTGCAATCTCACGTCGATGTGTTTGCTACGCTCGTGAAACGTTTGGTGCTTAGCAAGACACAACGCTCCATTATTATCACAATGCACCGAGACACTGTGTTGCTCCACCCCGAACTCACTCACCAGTCCAAGCAGCCACTTTCCCTCCTTCACAGCCGAAGTTAGTGACATATATTCAGCTTCGGTTGTTGACAAAGCAACCACGCTTTGCAAACTTGATTTCCAACAAATGACTGAACCGAATAATGTGAAAATGTACCCGGTTTGTGACCTCCTTGTGTCAACATTTGCTGCATAGTCTGAGTCACAATAGCCTACTAGAGGCTCCTCCTCAACTCCACCTGCACCAGTGAATATTATGCCTAGCTTGTCTGCTCCCACAATATATCTCAGTGTCCACTTGAGCGCACTCCAATGTTGTCTGCCGAAGTCACCCATATATCGGCTAGTTGTACTTATAGCATGAGCTATATCCGGTCTAGTACATATCATAAGATACATTAAGCTACCCACAACGTTAGAGTAGGGTACTAACTTCATTTCCCCATTTCTCTTCATCTGTGATAGCCATTTGATTCTTAGACAGCTTGAAGTGCATGGCTAAGGGCGTTGTTGTGCTTCTTATGCTCTCTAATCTGAATTTCTTCAAGATCTTATAGATATAGTCTGTCTGAAATAGCCATAGCTTCCCTTCTCTTCTGTCTCTCACTATATCCATGCCTAGAATTCTGCTTGCACAACCAAGGTCCTTCATTTCAAAGTCAGCCTTGAGTTGCTGCTTCACCTTCCTTATCTCTTCCATATCTGGACCTGAGATGAGCATATCATCAACATACAATAGGAGGTAGATAGGTGACTTGTTCTTCTGCCTTTTAACAAACACACATCTATCATAGAGAGACCTCACAAACCCCAGTCTTGCCAAACTCCCTCCAAACTTCAGGTACCACTGCCTGCTGGATTGTTTCAATCCGTAGATGCTCTTCTTGAGCATACACACTTTGTGCTCAGAACCAGGGAACCTCGAACCCTTGTGGCTGATCCATGTATATGGTTTCATCAAGTTCTCCATTAAGAAAGACCGTCTTGACATCAAGCTGCTCTACTTCCCAGCCTTTCTTTGCAGCAACTGCAAGTAGTACTCTGATTGAATGATGTTTCACCACAGGAGAATATACTTCATTGAAGTCCACTCCCTCCACCTGGTTGAAGCCTTTAGCAACCAACCTTGCTTTAAACCTGACCCTCTGTGCATTTGCAACTTCCATTTTCTTCTTGAAAACCCATTTGCACCCAACAACCTTTCTGTGCTCAGCCTTCTCCACCAAGATCCAGGTCTTGATGCTTATGAGGGAATCAATTTCCTCTCTCATGGCTTGAAGCCACTGCTCTCTCTCAGGGCCATTCACTGCCTCAGTATATGTGGCAGGCTCCGAGGCTTCCAACTGCTCAGCAACATGCAAGGCATAATAGAGCATTTCATAGTCATCAAACCTCGCTGGTGGCCTCACATTCCTTCTTGGCCTATCCCTCGCCATCTGATGTTGCTGGGGGCTTTCATACTGATCCATCAAGACTTCATTCTGATCATCTTGATTTCCCTGTACTTCACTAGTACTCTCAGCTTCAACATCAAACCTGCTGCAAGAAGGACTTAGCACATCCTCTGACTGAGAATCAGTTTTGTCAGCAGATTCTTACCAGCCTTACTATCCAACAAAGGCATTGAGTCCTCTATAAAGACAATATCCCTGCTGACTATCACCTTCTTATTTCCAGGTTCTATGCACCATAACCGATACCCCTTAACACCCTTTTGATGACCGAGCATAATACATTGCAATGCTCTAGCTTGTAGTTTTCCTTGCTTTAGGTATGCAAAAGCCTTGCAACCAAACGGCTTGAGCCTTGAGTAGTTAGGTATTGATCCATACCACTTCTCATCCGGTATTGCTCCCTTTATAGCAGAGGATGGACATTTATTTAAGCAATAAGCCGATGTGCTCACTGCCTCTGCCCAGAATTCCCTTCCAGCTCCAGATGATGACAAGAGGCATCTGACTCTCTCTAATAGTGTTCGGTTCATCCTCTCTGTCACCCCATTTTGTTGGGGGTTGGCTGGAACTGTTCTGTGGTGTTTTATCCCTTTGCTCTTGCAGAAATTTTCAAACTCCCTAGACAAGTATTCAAGCCCATTATCTGTTCTCAATGTCTTTGGAGGCCTTCCCTTTTCATTCTCCATCTCAATACACCAATTCTTGAAAGTTATAAAAGCCTCAGACTTCTCTTTGAGAATAAAGACCCAAACCTTTCTTGAGAAATCATCTATAATACTCATGTAGTATCTACCCCCACCAAGACTTCTGACTTGAGATGGCCCCGACAAGTCTGATTGTATGTAATCTAATGGTGGGGTTGAGGAATGAATACCTGTAGGGAATGATTGCTTCTTTGCCTTTCCAAGCAAGCAGTCTTCACACTTGCTCATCTTCTCTACTTTCACTGCATCAATGAGCTTTCTCTGGAGCAATGCTTTAAGAGTGCCTTCTGCCGGATGTGCCAGCCTGAGGTGCCACTGATGTATATCAGATTTGGTGGACACATTAGCTTCACCAATAATGGCAGTAGCCTGCAAGTAGTACAGACTTCCACCTCTTCGAGCCACCATCTTGACATCATGCCCTTTAGAGATTTTCATGATTCCATTTTCAGATATAAAGGAATATCCCTTCTTCTCTAGAGTTCCGAGTGAGATGAGATTCCTCTTCACCTCTGGTATATATCTCACCTCAGTGAGAATCCTTGTCTCTCCATCAGCCAGCTTCAATTTGACATTACCAATTCCTTTGATATTACAAGAGTTGTTGTTGCCTAGCAAGACTGATCCGCGGCATTGGACAAGATCATAGAACCATTCAATATGTGGGCAGATATGAAAAGAACAGCCGGAGTCCATGATCCAAGACCCCTCTTCAATCTTGTCCACCACATTCATCACCTCTGAGTTTTCTTCACCATCACTGCTTATCAAGTTTGAGTGAGGCTTAAATCCAGATGCCAGCTTCTTCTTCCAGCCATGACAATCCTTCTTCAAATGCCCCGGCTTCTTGCACCAGTAGCAACTTCTTGTTTCTTTCACACCAGAGACAT
Source organism: Salvia splendens (assembly GCF_004379255.2). Classification (NCBI taxonomy): domain Eukaryota; kingdom Viridiplantae; phylum Streptophyta; class Magnoliopsida; order Lamiales; family Lamiaceae; genus Salvia; species Salvia splendens. The sequence continues at coordinate 21,693,432 of NC_056043.1, read as the reverse complement.
TCGGCTTGAACTCATCAACCTTTTTCTTGAATTTTCCCTTGCTCCACTTCTTGATATTAAGAGATTCTGGTTGATGATCTTGGGCTCTGTGACTTCCTTTCTGCAGCTCCTTTGCCATAAGAGCCGAATGGACCTCACTATAGGTAACCGCCTTGTCCCTTCCATACGAATTGCATCCCTCAACTGATCATATGAGTTGGGGAGTGCATTGAGAACCAAGATCGTCTTATCCTCGTCAGAGATCTTTACATCCACAGCCTCAAGATTTTCCACACTCTTGCAAAAATCTTCTAGTTGCTCCATGATGGATTTATCCTCAGAGAAAGCATACGAGTACAACCTTCTGTTCATATAAAGACGGTTGGCGAGCGATTTCGCCAAATAGACACCATCCAACCTCTTCAATATTCCAGATGCAGTCTCCCCATCCTGGACTTCGCGCAGAACCTTATCACCAAGGCACAATATCACCGCGCTATGCCCCTTGAGCTGCATCTCCTCCATCTTCGCGCGAGTCTTCTCATCAGGCGCAGGAGCCTTTCCTTTCTCATCAGATTCAACAGGTGCAAGAACCGCAGCCAGACCCTGCTGCACCAACATCGCCTTCATTTTCATCTTCCATAGGCCGTAGTCATTCTTCCCATTCAATTTCTCCACATCCAATCCAGCTGCCATTTCAGAGATGTTGATCGATCACTTTGCCGGTTCCCACAGACGGCGCCAATTGTTGAAATCGTATAGCCAAGCGATCGAAAGAATAAGCAAGCAAGAACAAGAATAGGAACTAGGATTTTAACTTGAAGATGGAAATTGTAAACTAAAACCTTTTTTAGAGAGAATCAAGAAGTGATTATGAGCTCATGTTATCTCACAACCGTAAACAACAAACTACTTATACTAGCTATGAGTGATCTTTACTTCACTCTTCAATCGGTTACAACAAAACAAGAAACAACTCAAGAAATCACAACGGCTAGTAGTCGTTACTAACTAACGAACTTTCAAAACCTCCTTTCTTGATTTTCTGCGATGGAGTCCAAGATTAACTCCATGCATATGCATGCTTCGTCGTCCACCACTTATAACAGATAAGTTTGTCACTTTGTCTCCCTTATTCAAGAGTCGACGAACTTGACAAACTTAGATGTATCAGCTTGTTTTCTAGGTTACCCTGGGTTATAATGGTAAACCAAAATCAAAGGTGAGGTCACTATAATCACTTCACTAAGTAAGTGTCTTGACTTTCCTTATTTAATAAAAACACCGCATCAGTTATCAATGATTTAAGAATTTGAAAATATAAAATATTATAATATTATAGATAATAAATATGTTAAATATATATAATTATTAACGGTATATACCGCAAAATTACGGTATATATCATAATTTTGCGGTATATACCGTAATTGCGGTATAATGCGGTATAGCGCTGTATATACAAAATTCATACCTTTACCGTATCAATGCAAAAATACGAGAAATGAAATTTACGATGAATACAAATGATGTTCAAATGAAAAATATGTTTACAAATTTGTTGGAATGCATTAAACTAAAAATGATTCCTTTTAAAAATAGACCATTCAATATTTTGTAAATAATACTACAAATACATATTAATTTTCTGATTGTAATGCAAAATTTTAAATAATACTACAAATATTTAAATAATTTATTTTTAGATAATATACAAGATTTAATAATACCACAAAGAGTTTTGGTCCTTAAAAAATCACAAAAGAAGTACATAAACATTCAAAATTCACAAGTTTGGTCTTCAAATCAAACTAAATTGATAAATACACCCCTCAAGGGCTAAAGGGTAGAATATTAAAAATCGGGACTGAATTTGGAATTTATGGAACTTTTTGACTGAAAATATAATTTTGTAAATGTTGGGTACTAAAAAGGTGCAAACCTCATTTTCTGGGTACTAGTTTTGTAGTTAACTCTTAATTATAAAACTAACATATACAAGTAAGACTCATGTAATTTTTTTTAACTCTCTTTTCTTCAAATTTTGTTAGAGTGAACTACACTAATAGTCTCTGATCTTGTCGAAAAATGCACCAATGGTCCCTAAAATTTTTTATATCATTTTTGGTACGATAAGACTAAAGTAACCCTAGGCACCACTAATGTGAATATTTAAAGTTTTGGGGCATTTTGGACCTTTCTACTCTCCTTTAAAAAAATTTCATTTTTTCTTCCATCACCATTTTCTTTTGTAAACTCAATTATACTTTCATTTAAATAATATTTGATGCTTTATGATTTCAAAATTTTAAATATGAAACCATATGTTTTAATTATGCTTTATTTATTTTTAAAATTAAATATTATTTTTTATACAGATTCATCTATATATTGGTGAAGAAAATATTATATTTAATAGTAATATTTTTAAATATAAATATTAAAGTGAATTATAGAAAATTCTTTGTGCGATTTATTTTTTCTTAAAAATTTTACTAATTTTTTTAAAATTTGAGAAGAAAAAATATTATAGTGAATTATAGTAATTTTTTCTTTAAAAAATGTTACTTAAATATTTAAATTTTACTTTAGTGAAAAATAAATATTTTAATTACGTTACTTAAAATATAGTATAGTGAAGAATATTTTTTAAATATAATAATTAAAATTTAAGTGAATTATATCTAACATAAATTAAAGCAAACTCTTGCAAGGAACATTTTTTTACTAAAAATATTAAACTGAACTATAGTAATTTTTTCATTATAAAGCTTAATCTATACATTATTCAAGTAATTATTTAAAAAATTCAAGTGAATTAATTCAAAAGAAAATATTTTTGTTGTAAAAGGTGCTTTTATGTATGTCCAAAATAATTGCATGATTGAAGAGGTGCAAAAAATGTAATTTCCAGATACCGAAAATGCCCTACATGGCATTTAGGAGATTTTTCAAATGCAGAGGGGTATAAAAGACCAAAATGTACCAAAAATGTAATTTTTAGGCATCATTGGTGCATTTTTCGATAAGATCAGGGACTAGTAGTGTAGTTCACTCAATTTTTTAAAACCCGCTCCGAATTAAATCCAGACAATGTTTGATGGACGGATGGAGGAAAATACGAGTGCACAGAAAATTCACTCCCAATATACACTTTGTACATGCTTTCACTCTTGCAAAAGTGATGCTTTCACAAATATATTATGTGTGGATATGGATACTATTCACATACTATTATTCTACATACCCGAGGTTTACCAAAAATACAACCTCGCATAATTGATGCATACTTTCGTCGTCATCCAAAACGATATTGATAATAAAGTTGAAAATTCAAAATTCATGATGTGCTAAATTTCCTTGTCAATCAAGTAATGTCCAGATATTATTGCAAGAATTCCCGGCTGCGCCTATTTGCGACCGTTTATTATTCAAACTAGTCATGCTTCAACTTGAAAGAAAGTTCATTTATTTCTGTCAATCATTTTCTATTATCATTAATAATCTATATTATGATTAGTAACTACTATCAAACAAAACAAATGACTCGTTCATTACGTTATTTATTATTACCAAAAAATAAAAAATACACTCGCAAAATAATGTTTGTTAACTTACCAATCGATTGCTTTTTAATTAATTAGTACGTTCTTGAAACAACTAAAAAAGAAACTGAAAATTTTATTTTTGAAAAGGTGGCATGTCCATGTGCCTAACTAAAAAAAGCAACAGTGACTAATGTGAAACTGAAAATGTAAAATTACAAGAGAAATCGTGTCAAATTTGGGTCACAGGCATAATAAAAATATCTAAGCAAAATATCAAGATAACATAACAAAAAATAGAAGTAGTTATTTCTAAGCACCTTCCTACAAATAGAAATCCGCACTATATAAGCATCGCTCCAAATTTCAATCATCAATCAAACAAGACCAAACTTCATAGTATCTCATTTGCCTTCAATTTCTACAATGAGCCGTCGCGCTGCAATGCAAGTCTCAAGGCTATTCAATAGCACTTCCACAATTTCACAAGGCTCTACATTCCTAAAGTCTACCCCGATGCTCGGGAACAGGCATCGGAGTAGCATGGCTTCGCAAGACAAGGCTAAATCAGGAGCCGATGGTAAGGATGATCGAGGCATCGTTAGCAGCTATTGGGGCGTGACTCCTCCCAAAGTACGCAAGGACGATGGGTCGCCATGGCCGTGGAACAGTTTCCGGCCGTGGGAGACGTACACGGCGGACACGAGTATCGATGTAAAGAAGCACCATGAGGCTAAGACTCTCATGGACAAGATTGCTTATGGAACGGTCCAAGCTCTCAAATACCCAACCCACTTATTTTTTCAGGTAATTTTTTTTTTCTCAATCTACTTTTATTTTAAGATACTCTCTCCGTTTCCTAATAATAGAAATTCTTTTCAATCTCGTTTCCTAAAAATAGAAACTCTTCATTTTAAGAAATGATCCACTATCCACCGACATTAACCCACTACTTTTTTCTACTATTTTCTCTTACCTTGTCAATTTTGCATTAAAACTCATAAAGTTCATACTTTTAGGAATACGAGGGAGTATATAGTTAATTCCATATGACTCCGATCTATGAACGCTCCTCACTAATTATCTAATACTGTAAAAAGTTTAGAACTAATACTATAAGAATGAGGGCTGAGAAATGGTGAGAAATGGGTTAGGGTTAGGTCAGGTCAACCAGATATAACCCAACAACAAATGATCGGAGTACTCTTATTTGATCAACCGGATAAGAACTCAGCAAACCAATCAACTCCGTGCTTGTTTGTGTCTGATTTTCTCGAAAAATTCCAGCCATATCGATGGTAACCGATGTCGTACACTATAACAACCAAAACTTAAGATTACACTAATAAAATTTGACAGAGGCGGCACATTTGCCACGCGATGCTGCTGGAGACGGTGGCGGCGGTGCCGGGGATGGTGGGCGGGATGATGCTGCACCTGAAATCGCTGCGACGGTTCGAGCAAAGCGGGGGATGGATCAAGGCGCTGCTGGAAGAGGCGGAAAACGAGCGGATGCATCTGATGACATTCCTGGAAGTATCGCAGCCGAAATGGTCGGAGCGAGCCCTTGTTATCGCGGTGCAGGGCGTCTTCTTCAACGCCTACTTCGCCGCCTATCTGATTTCGCCCAAATTAGCGCATCGTATCGTCGGATACCTAGAGGAGGAGGCCGTCAATTCCTACACCGAATTCCTCCAAGATTTGGAGAAGGGGTTGGTCGAGAATCAGCCCGCGCCGGCTATCGCCATTGATTACTGGCGGCTTCCCGCGGATTCGACGCTCAAGCACGTCGTCACCGTTATTAGAGCTGATGAGGCGCATCACCGTGATCTCAACCACTATGCATCGGTACTACCTTTTTTTCCCGATCTTTCTTTCAATCCATTTTGCCTTTATCCTAGTATTTCCCAATTTCACTTCTTTTTCATTATTTTATCTTTAAATTTACTATTTCAAATTATGTCAATTTAATCAGATTTCAGATTTGTTCTCTCTAAAATGATATTAGCACATTTTAGGTCTCTAAATCGGAAATAATTTAAACATGTCTATGAAAAAATATAATATGAATCATTTTGCTATTTTAGATTGTCACGATTTATACAACTATTTATTTAATTTCATTTTTATTATACTAACCTTTTACTCACAATCCATTATAAAACTAATAGGAGTATTATAAATGAGTCTCACATTTAACTAACTTTCTTCTTTACTTTTTTTTATAAAATCAAACAAATTTTTAAAATAAATGGTGGATAGAGATGGTATAATTTTAGATCTTTAGAGATGAGGGGTGAAAACGGAAAGATGTTTATGCCCACTTAGCATTGAGGCGTAGAAAAGGGAAATAAAGACTTCAAATGATATTTTATATTTTAGTATAGTTTTCTCGAATTTAGAAATTTAAAGGTGCAAACACTATCGCCCAAAGACCAATTTTGAAGTTTACTTTTTTTTTTATTAATTTCTTTGTGTCTTTAGTAATGACATTATTTTTGGATTTTTATTGCAGGACATACAATGCCAAGGACATGAACTGAAGGAATATCCAGCTCCGTTGGGATACCACTGAAAGCCTATTCAACTAAATTAATCGATTATTAGTAATTTATAACTTGATTTTATTGTTTGTTTGTGAGATTTGCTTAGAGTAAAGTGAATCACTGCGCTTGTAAGTATTGAGATTTGTTGAATTAAAGATTAGCACTTGTGAAAACGTGTTGTAAACAGAGCTAAAAAATAATCAAAATTGTTAGTAGTATTATTTTACATATAACTAGTGTCTAACTCGTACTATCAAATTTCGACTACTATAAAATTTCGACTAGAAAATTATGTCTCTAAAGACACGAACCTTAAATCGTTCATATTTTTACATGGATGTCAATCGCCCTAAAATTATTGTTGGTATGAATGCTTGAAATAATTAATGATTTAAATAGTCAATATACATATATAGTATTGTAGTTTAGATGTATACGTAATTTCAGATGTCGATGATTTCATTCTTGGACTTAATCATGATGAAATTCGTTTAATAAGACAATAGTGTGCAATAAAGAAAAAAAAAATCGTGTTAAAAGAATGTTTAATTCTCGCATAATTTCAAAGTTGGGTTAAAGTTCCTATATAGGCGAAATTGCCTTTTTATGTTATTCTTGTTATTGAAAATGTTTGCACATATTTGATCATCTTTAAATATAGATTATCTGTAGAGTTTGATTAGAGTCAATAATCGTACAAAATTAATTCAAAAGTAGCCGAATAAAATAAATATACCCAAACTATTCACCTATTTGGTAATTAAAGCTGGTTTTGAAAGTAGATTAGGGAGATGAAATCTTAGGTGCTGTATCGTCAACCACCATGCATCACTTCTCAAAGAAAAAATAATCTAGCGATAAATGTTTTTATATTAAAAAGGCAACAACCAATTCCTTCACGAAATTGTCATTGCAGATCACCTTCTCACGACAATCGACATATATAATTGTAACGATTCACGACTACCTGCATAAAATGATAGTATTATTAATTGTCTAAATTGTGACTTGATCGTATTAGATATGCGTAAAGTTATACTACTATTTAATCTAGAGGGGACAGCCTCTTGATTTTTTAAGAAAGGAAAATTGAAAAAAGAAAAAACCATAAATTTTAAGTCATATTCTAGTCAATCCTGTGATTTTTAAAAATATCTAATTATGTAGTATATTATAATTTTATCATTTTTTTTAATTGACCTATTGATTTAGAATATTTTAGCTTCTAAGTCATACATAAATTTTCTTCAAATCTAAATCAATGGGACAATTGATAAAAAATGCCAAAATTAAAATATAACTAACCTTTTTTAAATAATAAATTTAACTAGAATTTAATCAAATTTCTTGTTTTAGCAATTTGCCATTTTAAAAATGTTCAATTATTTTTGACGTAATAAGAGAAAATTTGGAACCACACAAACACTAGTCTGATTAATCATGGTTACATTTATGACCTACTTTGATGGCAGTACTCGAATGAAATGATTACTTACTCAATAATTTCAATAATGAAATTGCTCTACGATTAATTAATTGGGATCAGATTAACAACTATTTCAGGAGATTCAGAAAAGTAACAGACTAACAGCATACCATCCATTTTTTGGGGTTTACACTACCAAATAAGTAAATCATTTAACTACTACTACAATTTAAAAAAATTGAAAATTAAATATACTAATGATTTCTTTGTTTCGTTTCATCAAACTATACCAACAATATTGTTATTATTCAAGTCAATGAAACAGATCCAACATATATACACACAAACTCAGCCAGTTTGATCAAGGCCGGAGGCTATAGCAGATGAGGGCAACGACGGCGAGGAGCAGCGCCCCCGACTGGCGGCCCTCCTCGGAGAGAATCCACTGCAACAACATAAATGAGAGGATCAAGAGGCACCCCCATCCGAGGTCCTCGCCATTGCACTTGAAGGCGGGCAAATAGGAGCTGGCGAGGTAGACGACGAGGATGAGCATGAGGGGCCCGAGGAGCATGGTGGTGACCGTGTAGGCGGTGAGGATGAGGGCGAGGGGGAGCACCACGGTGTGGGTGGCCGAGTAGAGGGCGAGGACGAGGAGGAAAGGGATCATCACAATGCACATGAACACCGCGTGCTCTGCGTCTGAGGCGAGAGGGAGGTGGAGGTCGAGGGCAAGGAGGGGGAAGGACGCGCCGCGGAGGAGGAGGCCTAGTAACACCACTAGGGCCAGGGGTATGAGAGGGGATGGCCCCTTTGCCATGTAGAGAGACAAGGGGTTGGTGTTATTGGATATGCATGGATTAATTAGTAAGTGTGTTTGGATTACTAATTTATACTTATATAGTATATTAGTAGTATATTAATGGTGATTTAATTTTATAAAATAAAGTGATTAGTTTAGGGGGGGCTTGATTCTAGTTGTTGTTTTGGTGAACCAATTTGATAGGTTGGTGTCACTACTTAGTTCACATTACTTGTAGGAGTACAATATATGGGGGGAGAGAGAAGAACACAGTATAATTAGTGCATCGGTTGAGTTTATTTCAACTATAAATGTTTTTCACTATGCAACTGAAAATGTGAGAATCTAAGCGATATTGCTCACTCATTGTATATACAAAATCAAGTAAAAGAACCCCACAAATTCATATTGAATTTTGGGCCCATTTCATAACCCGTTTATAAAATTGAGTGAAGTGCGCCATTAGTCTCTAACCTGGTTTTTGCACTACGAATCCCTAACAAAAAAAAATATCAAATAATCCTAAAGTTTTATAAAATCACGAATAATTTTTTAGCTTTTTTGGACAAAAATGCCCAAATCACTTGAATGACATTTTTGGCCGTCGCTGACATATGAGTTATGTCACATTTTTGTCAACAACTTCTTATATTATTTCATAATAAATTCTGGTACTTATAAGTGGTTAAAGTTTTGTCATTATTTGCACAGAAAAAAAACTTATTATATCCTCTATTTCTAGCTAGTGGTACAATATACTTCCTCCGTCCGCGAATAGGAGTCCCGTTTTTCCATTTTAGTCCGTCCACGAATAGGAGTCCCGGTTCACTTTTACCATAAATGGTAATAGGGTCCCACCTTCCACTAACTCATTTCACTCACATTTCATTTATAACTAATATATACAAATGAGACCCCTATTCCACTAACTTTTTTCCACCCATTTTTCTTAGCATTTCTTAACTCAAGAAATGAGACTTCTAATGGTGGACAGAGAGAATATTGTATTAGTTATATCATGCATTGAGAAACAACAAAAAATGATGGAAAAGTAGAGTTATTTATGCAATAACATCTGAATCAATAGTACACAGAATAAAAAATATTTCACATTTAATTAAATGATACAATAATTATTTTCTTAATACACTGACATTTAAAATATTACTTCATTATATATCATCGAACTAATTTTTTAATCTAAACCTAACTTTCAGACGATTATTATGATAGATGTTTTATTAAGAAGTTTAATTTAGCCTTTTGTTCGAAACCAACACACATGATGTTGATGACTTTGAATTGAATTTATTGAGTTCATATCCTTCTTTTTATTACTTAGGTTCATATAAATCAGGTTTAATCGTGTAATATGAAGATTCGTATCGTTATTGTGTTGTGTTAATTCGAATTATATTGTGTTATTAACAAGTCATTCTCGCGTGGGTCGTGTTTGGGTTTGAAGATAGTAGACCGAGTTCATGTTCGAGTTGAAAGTTTCCATAACAAGTCAGGTTCAGATTATACTTTATTGGATTAGGTCGTTATCAAGTCAACGCTTACGATCTATCAGCTCGATCAATATTTATAGCTCTTTTTTTTGCATTTACACTTCAAAAAAAATTGAAAAATAGTAATACAATTATTTAAAGATAACGTGATCAATATAGGGTATTAAAACGAAACGCGCCATGTAATATAAGGATGGGGGAGTATGATTTTGGACCCAAATAGTAGTAAAATAGTTTTAATTAGATTATACTTTAGGTATCGCATAACATACTCGATTTAAAAGTAGGTTCCGTTTCGGATTAGAGGTTCACGTTTTGGGGTGAACAAAACTTCCGACAAAACTAAATCGAACACATCACTTCATTCGATTTTCAATTCTTGATTAGATTCAATAAATTTCAAGCGTAAATTCAAAAACTCGATGTTCGGTAATTTTTGTCCAAACAGATCAAAGAGATCGCACCAGTATGGAGTAAAATTTAATGATTAATTTTGTTGGTAAAGTTTCTTTGAAAAAGAAAAAGAAAAGTCAACAGTTTTAATAACATCAACTTATAAGTTACTCCCTCCATTTTATGTTGATAGAGTCATTTTTTTATTTTGAAAAGTTCCAAACATAATTGAATCATTACGATTTTTTGGCAAAATTAATCATTTCTCATACTTTATTATCTCTTTATCTCTCTTACTTTATTCTCTTATATTTTATTAATTATCCGTTTAACACATTATTCTTAAATTCGGTACCAAACAGAAATATCTCAATTAATTAAGAAACGCAGGAAGTATAAGATTTTTTCGAAGAAAGCCAAAAGACTATAAGAATAAGACCAGTTAGTGGATGGAGGTTTTCTAATGTTTGCTTTCATATTTACCATTTCTTGAAAGCCCAAGCTATGGGCATGTGTTAATCTAATGATGTATTCCCTTTGTCCATAGCTAAAAGACATTTCTTTTTTTACACTAGATTTAAAAAATGAGATTTTATTAGTAAAGTGAAAAGTGAATAAAGTAAAATGTTATACATATAGTAGAGAGAATGTCAAAAAAGAAAATGACTCACTTATTTTGAGATGTCCCAAAAAAAATATGAAAATGACCAAAAATTAGTTTGAGTTTACTTTTAACATAATCTATAAAACTTCTCTTTATTTAATAAAAATACATAGTGTATCTCAATGCCTTGTTCGAATTACCTTCAAACAACAAAACAACAATTAACATTGCATAAGCATGATCTTCTTCCTCTTGGGAATTTATGCAGATTAACATGGTAAGAACATATATAGAAATGAAATGAATGTACACAACTCTTCACTACACAATCCTTCAATATGACTCTTGAATGATGCATTGCATAGAACCTTCCATGTAAGATTCTTCCTTGCTACAAGACTCATCATCATTTCCCCCTTCAAAAGCCAACTTGACATCAACTGCGGAAATCGACTCTGAAGTTCATCAACAATCTCCCACGTTGCATCTTCTACATTTACATATTCATGGGTCGAACAACTTTATTTTCTATTTTAAATTATTAATTATGGAATCTATTTAAATTATTTTTTTAATTTAATTAAAATATGAGATTCATTAAACTAAAATATTCACAAACAAATTAATATTCAAATTAAATTTATATTAAATCATAAATATAAACATTATTCAAATTAAATGCACATGACAATAAAAATATATACAAGCTATTAGAAAAAGAGTCTCCCAAAAGAAAAAAAATACAATAAAATAGATCAAAACTATAAAAATAAAAAATATGAAATTAGGTTGTCAATTAACAATTTTTTTGTTTTAAACATAAATAAATAAAAATAAATTATATATATTTTTATAATTAAATCTATTTATAAATATATACGACGAAGCCCACTCACCCGAGGTGAGTGGGCTTCACGGAAGAACCAGGAACAGTCACGTTAGGAGAAGAGGAGGGACAGCCCGCGACCCCTCCCCCTTTTGTGACGCCCGCCGCTAGGGAGTGCTTGCACGTATCCCTGCCATCTCGTCACACCGAGACGGGGCTGAACATGTGTGTTAGAGATGCTCTAAACCTCTATTTCACTTGTCGACATCCCATTTCAAACCCCACTATTATTTTTTCATAACATTTTTTAACTTTCAATTTTATACTTTCTATGCTAGTACTATATGGTTTCAAAATTATTTATTACTAGAATTTATTGGTTTAATGTTCTAATTATTTTTTTCTAACTAAAAGATGACAAAAGGTAGCAGAATTTCAATCCTTCGTTGTCCCGTCTTGTTCGCCGTTTCAGCACTGCGCCTTCTATTCCTCCAATTCGAATCCCTAGCTCCAAATCAGGTAATTACTACTACCTGATTCTGTCTGTTCTCTTCTTTCCATAGAGAATCAAGGAAATTCTTCTTTGCGGAGAATAATCGTGTGTAGTTATGTCGTAAATGCTTCCAAATTTCGATATATGCATCATTGCAGGTTGCTAGTTCTTGGTGTTTGTAAAGTGAGCTACGGAAAATTTTGATTTTCGCATTTTCTTTTAAGTATCTTTTGCCAATTGATTCCAATGTACATTAAGATCTTCTCGTCCAATCAGCACTAACGCTGGGAATGACTGAGATTGGTAGAGGATGAGAGGTGTAAAATTTTTCCTTCGTTGTTAATTTGAATGAAGTTTTTACTGTTCCTACTTCTGAATTGATATCAGATTGATTATCTATGGTTCGCGCGTTCCGTATATGTTAATCACAATTTTGCAATGCCTCAGGGCTTACTTCGAAGTAAACAGAATTGTTCCTTTCCTTTCCTCTACTCTATTTTTTTTTCTGGAAAAGTTCTTAGAAGAGCATGTCACGTGAAAGGGCCAGGTTTGTCTCACTTGCACCAGCTGAAGAGGTGTGCCTCTCAAAATTACTCCTCCTATCTGATTATCTTTATATCAACAAAAGAGTAGTGCTTATGCAACCTGTAATGTGATGTGCATCTGAATTATCTTGTAAATGTCTTATTACTTTGCTTTGTTCCATTCTTTCCGGCTGTTATATTTCGTAGCTCTCAATTGCAGACAATTGAGAAGATTAAGAAAGTTGCAGAGGAAGGAAAACTTCTATGGCGCTCAGCAAATGTATAGGTCTTTTGGTTCTAGGTATGATAGTTACATTTCTACTGGGAAAATAAATAATATGGTTTCCAACAGATGTGGTGATGTTCGGGAACTTAGGGGGATATTCTTATGTTTGTGACTTATAATTATAGCCAAGTCTTGCCAATGTCAAGACACTTTTTCCCCTGATAAAACTTAATCTTATTTCTTTTAATTGACTGCAGGTATGCTTCAGCCTACAGGTACTAGAAGCCTTGGATATTTTTCACACAGGTGCTTGCTTACAATTAGCAAATGGACATGTCCGACTTATGTTTTTTGTGATATTATTCTCATATTCTGTAGCATTTAGCTGAGGGTACCCATTTAATACATTATATCCACTGATTTCTTTCTAGTGTTGCAATATGCGTCTGTGTCAAGCCCTTGTAAAATCCCCTCAAAGAAAATTTATTTATAAAAATGGTTTTAAGTTTTAACACAAGATACTACAAATGGGTGTTTACTTTTGAGGATTAGCATATATACTCTATACATAAATATAGTATAGACTAGTAACTAATCCAATGTCCATAAGGATATATTGGAACTTATTTTTGTCATTTGAGCTTATTTTTGATTGATTAATATCCATTGAAATGGTAAGATTGGATGAATCCTATTAACGAGGATAAAAATACTCAATCGTGAAAAGTAAATCCCCCTAAGTGATAATAATTTATGCTGAAAACTATTCAGTAGCATAAGAAACTTCCAGATGTTAAGTTAAATTTTATTAAGCTTCGAGACCTCAAGCTCCATGCCTTCTTTATTTTTCAAAAGAGAAATGAAATGATATAATCTTCCTACATTACCTCAAGCTGGAAGTTGGAACTCTTGATGAACTATACAGTATACACTCAATTCAGGTTACATGCGGTGCTGAGCTTGCCGTCTGTTTTGTGGAACATCTTGTTAAAGGAAACATCCCTTATGGAGATGACACTCTTGGTCAGTTCCATCTTTTTGGTTTCTTATTTTTTCCATCACCAATGCTTTTTACTACTTATCCAATGACTGTTGGAGATCTATCCTGATGTTCCCTTCTCTACTTTGATGAATTAGATGACTTACTCCCCTTTGTGTTTGGTATATAGTTCTTATCAGATTAAGTGATAAACATTTGTGATTCTTCTGTTCTTTTTTTGGCTTTATCTTACATTACATAGAATCTAAGAGTTTGTGCAGATCGTATCAGGAAAATTTACAAGAAGTTTCCACGAATATCCGTACCACAAAATTTGGATCTGGGAGATGATGTTGATATGCAGCACTTGCTGAAGCTCTAGGAGCTGCAAAAAACACGTGCTGAGGGTTGTTCAGCATTCTTAAGAGCAGCTGCTATCAAGCGAGATTTAAATTCTTTTCCATTTTCCATCACTTGAATTAGTCTTTAAAAACAATAGAGGAAATTTGCCGAGTTTCTAGAAGCAACAGACGATAAGTTTGAACACTAGTTGACAAAGGGGTCAAGCTGTGTAGGTAATCTGTATTTGAATTTGGAGTGAATTTTATTCTATGTATTTATTAACAGTATCAGTAACGACTGTCATGAATGGTGGGTTTCTAAGCTGTCAATTTTAAAGTTGTATTACAGCCTGCAAGGACAGATGTGTTGCCATTGAACAATATTTAAATGTTATGGAGGAAGTTTTTCCTATTCCTCCAACACCAGATGATAAAAAATTGTAAATTTGCCTCTCTATGCATCCTATAAAGGGGTTCTTAGTTCTTAGGTCTCCTTAAGAACTGATGAACTGAACTGTAATTGGTTGTTTATGCTAAGCCATTGTTATGGCTTGGAACAACAAATTTGTGGTTATGCTTTGGTTGTATCAAGGCATATAATATCAAGATTTCTGGTGTTTTTTGCTTATTATATTTGTCCTTGATCAGGATGTCCTGATAAATTTATTATCTTCTGAACAGGTGGTCTACAGAATTTGGAGGGCAGAGGAACGGATCTCCTGAAATTCATGACATGCTATCTGATTACCTATATACTGAATCTCCTGAGTTGGTAACTCTTATTTCAATATTTATGCTATTAGAGAATAAAACAGTACTGACCATTTTCTTAAGCCCCCCCCCCCCCCCCCCCCCCCGGTCTCTTCCTACTTTGTAATGATTTTTTATGGTACATGATTGATTACTGATAATATTAGACTGGAAGCAAATACTTCCTGGGAACTGTATGAATTATGTAAAATATTGTTATTTGATGCAGGATATGTCCAGAGTGACGTATCATTTTGTTCGAGGGAGGAACCCGAAGAAGTTTGCTTCAACTCTAGTCAATTTCATGGGCAAGGTCTATCAATCTTGTTCTGAATTTTGACCTCTCTTGCCTTTTTAATAAAATTCACAAATTTTATTTACTTTGTGAGTTACAACAGGAGTCAATGGAGCATAGGCACTATGAGATGAAAGTACAACTTGTTTCTGTTTTATATGTTACAGATTTTGTTGTCACAAAATTTTATATAATATGAAGTGTTACGATCAGATTATCTATATCTCTTGTTACTTATTTATCTGAAAACTTCTGAATGTAGTGTTATCCAGGTGAAGACGATCTTGCTGTTGCACGTGCAGTTCTTATGTAAGTATGCTTCGAATGAAAATATAAATTTATAGTTGTTAAACAATTGCTATTAGTAGTTGTATTTGTTGAAATTCTTTTTTGAAGAAATATCTGATGTGCATATTCGCCTATAATTTATATAACTGATGACCTTGTAGAATCTAGTTATCAATTCTCCCATTGAGGTTCACGGTACTTCTAATTTGTGTACATTAACTGATCGCCTTTTCTTTTAGGCACTTAGCTCAAGGTAATCTCAGAGATGCTATCGTCCTTATGGATGAGATTAAGAAACAAGTGCAATCTCAAGGAGTCAATTTACCTCGGTCCGACCTAATGCAGTTCACCAATTTTCTTCTAGAAACGTAAGCTGGATTGATCTGTCTCTCATTCTTGTGTGAGTATGACCAAACTGATAAAGCTATGCCTTCTTTCTAAATTTGCAATGCAGGTTGCAGAGAGATGCTTTGCCTCTTTTCAGTATGTTGCTTGATCGTTACAGGCAAAGTATAAATAGGGAACGTCTCTTTAACGAAGTATGGTATTTCCAGTCGCAGTAATTTAACTATCCATATATCCTCGTAAATTTGTCCTAATGGGTAATCATACTTTTTGCTGTTGACATAACGTATCAGTTGCTTGATGAAATTGCGGAGAAGTTTTATGGAGTACGACGTAGAAATTCCATGCCAGGAGGAATGTTTGGGAAAATTTTCAAGGTAATACCAATTCTTATCACTGTTCCCATTGATCTGCATTGGATGATATATTCTTGTTTCTCGACTTTATGTATTTATAACTTTGCTATTATTTGCAGATGATGGCAGGAAAATAGTAACTTATGGTAGAAATTGGTGTAAGTCAATATCATTCTAAAGTCTAATTTTGATATGATATTTTTTCTCGTTATTGTTATAGTGTTCGTTCGGTTTGAAATATTATATCTCGTGATTGAATAGGTATTATGTTGGGTTCACGAGATTGGATCTCACAACTTAATCTTAGATGGATAATCATATGATAATAAGTCATAACAACTTAACAATACATAGTGTACTTTTTTTATGGGCAAGGAAGATCAAACATGTTTATTAGTCCAAAAACCGGTTTGCTGTTTTTTTAATTATAAATGAATAGAAATTTAAAGGCTGGGTTATGGTGGATTCGAATCCAATTCTTTTAGCCTCATACATCAATCACTTTATCACTATACCAACACGCATTTGATGTTTTTTTTTATTGTTAACCTTGTCTGCTTCATATCCGCAAATTATGCCCAAGTTTGTAAAGTGAATATCTTTTCAGCGTAAGCATGAATGAAGTCGTTCAAGCATCAAATAAATGTAAAATTTTACTTGGAGTTGATTTAGGGTGTGGGTTCTTTGGTTGTAAATTTATGACATACGAAGATAAGTGAAGAAAGATGATATTTTGATTACTTTTTCGTACCTAATATGTATTGATTTTTCCTGGGTTATTTTTGTTGAAATATAAGGGAAAATGTTATCGCAACTATATTTCATGGTAAAATTATTATAAATTGGAGTGAAAATGGCATTTGTAATTTTTTTTATAAGAATTTTGAAAAACTATCCAATCTTACAAAACACCAGAAATAGTAAAAATATTTATTTTCCATCAATGAGAATTCTCTCTATTAGTTAAGGATATATTTTATTCTCTATATTATTCTTAATTTTTTTTACTATTTATCCATTTTAACTATTAAGATTTTTTCAAAATGAGTGAAAAAGAACTACTCAACTTTTTTTGAGACATGGGAAGAATATCGTTATTCAAGAGACTTGTAACACAGAGTAGCATTTATACAACATTTAGCAACGTCCGACATTGTTTACTTTCAAATATAATAATCAAAACTTTTGAACAACTAAAAACTACTAACAATATAAACACTACTTACAATATAGAAACACCATTTTCACTATTTCTTGTCTACATTTAATTTGTTTCAAGCTGTATTACTATTATTTTACTCCAAAACTTCTCACCACATTTTAGCAACATGAACACCACCGAGATTTTTAGGATGATGCCATCCGGAGTTCGAGTTCCGACAGGAAGAGGCAGTGGAAGGCACCAGGCACCCGTTGTGGCAGCTTGACGGCTGCGACAATGTCTAGGGTAGACGACTTTGCATCCATTACCAAAAACATTGATTCTTGAGCATTATCATCATGAACGTATGTCACCAAATAACCATCATCCTCGGCTGCTGTCAAATTGTCCGGATCCCTTGCCACAAAAAAATGGTTCCGTACAGACGGCTAGCCACCGTGCAATCCTCGCCACCCTCCATGCTTAGGTCTAGCTTCACAACCCCAATCCCCGTCCGCTTCCCTAGTATTACCGCATAGTGAATTTTCTTTTGAAAGAAAACATTTCATTTTCCGTTAATTCCATTAATTGAGTATTGATGACTTGACTTGGTTACCTATTTTCCTTAGCCGCATAAGCCGGATTGATGACTGCGAAATCAAGAGCTTTCTCCGACAGCTGTCGTCTCTCCACCGTCTCCGTGAAGATGGTAATCGAGAGAGGCAACGGTTGCTAGGGTTAATGGAATAGACATTGTATTGAAGAGAAGAGTATATACGTTCTCTTTATTTCTTGTGTATTTGATATGTGTACAATTCTCCTTTTATAGGAGAGGAACATAGCTATCTAAGGAAGATGATCAATCTATTCTAGGATCCTTATTACAAGGTAATCAATTACAAATCAATCACAAATCTTCTTCTCTAATTGATCTTTTCCTTTTATAGTTTGACACTCCCCCTCAAGTTGAGCAACGGTATCCCTGATGTTCAACTTGTCCAAGACTTCGTGAAATACCTTATGATGTACTGCCTTAGTAAGAATATCTGCAAGTTGATCTTCAGACTTCACGAATGGAAATTCGATGACCCCAGCTTCAAGATTTTCTTTGATGGAGTGTCGATCTACTTCCACATGCTTGGTCCTATCGTGATGCACTGGGTTTTCTGAGATGCTAATCGCCGCCTTATTGTCACAGAACAATTGACTTTTCCGCTTTGGGGAAAAACCTATCTCGGTTAACAACCTTCGCAGCCATATGATCTCCATTAGTCCACTCTTGATTCCTCGGAATTCCGCTTCAGCACTCGACAATGCTACCACTTTCTACTTCTTACTCCTCCAAGTAACTAGGTTACCTCCTACAAAGGTGAAGTACCCTCCTGTTGACCTTCTATCAATCGGATTACTTGCCCAATCAGCATCGGTGTACCCATCAACTTCTAAGTCTTTCTTCTTCTCTAGGAACACTCCATACCCTGTAGTTCCTTTGAGATACCTCACTATCCTCAAAGCAGCTTCCATATGGTCTTCTTGAGGCTTATGCATGAATTGACTTACAACACCGACTGCATAGGTAATGTCGGGCCTTGTATGCGATAGGTAGATCAGCTTTCCCACTAGTCTCTGGTATTTTCCACGATCAGCCAACTTCGCTCCCTCTTCGATCTTCAATCCGTGGTTCTGGACCATTGGACTTTCTGCAGGTTTACACTCCAATAGCCCAGTTTCCGCCAGTAGATCCATTACATACTTCTTCTGTCTTAGGAAAATCCCACGCTGTGATCTTAGGACCTCGATTCCCAAGAAGTACTTTAGGGCTCCGAGGTTCTTCATCTCAAATTCTTTGCACAAATTCTTCTTAAGATTCTGGATTTCTTCTACATCATCTCCAGTAATGATCATGTCATCCACATAGAGATTAAACATGTCATCTTATCCCCCATTCTCTTCAGAAAGAGCGTATGATCAGATTGGCTTTGTGAGAAGCCATGTTTGACCATTGCTTGGCAGAATCTTCCGAACCATATCCTCGGAGACTGTTTGAGTCCGTATAGAGTCTTCCTTAATCTGCATACCTCTCCTGCCCAAATTCCTCCGAACATCCTGGAGGGACTTCCATGTACACTTCCTTGTCCTTCTCGAGTTCTCCATGTAGAAAGGCGTTGGTTACATCAAACTGGTGCAACGGCCAATCCTTACAGGCAGCTACAGACAACAATGTTCTCACTGTATTTAACTTGGCCACTGGAGAGAAAGTCTCTTCATAGTCTACTCCATATACTTGAGTATATCCCTTAGCTACCAATCGTGCTTTGTATCTCTCGATTGAACCATATGCTCGTCTCTTGATAGTAAAGACCCATCTGCATCCAACTGGTTTCTTCCCTTTCGGTAGAGTACAGTTTTCCCACGTGCCATTTTTATTCAAGGCATCTATCTCCTTCTTCATTGCATCTCTCCAATGTTTGTGCCTCGTTGCGTCCTCAAAAGACTGTGGAATCTCCTCCTCCTCATATAGAGCAGCTTCAAATGCTCTTGCCATCTCCGTGAGTTGTCCCCGAGCAGTATTCACCAAAGAATATCTGGATTTTCGTCCTCCCCAATTTGGGGAGTATCTACGTGGAGGGACACCTCTAGTACTCATTTTGGGTAATTCATATTGCCCGGTATCTCCATCTATGCCCGCCGGTTCTGCCTCTTCTTCCCTGTCATTATTAGTGTTGTCTTTAACATGCAAAGGTACATTGCTATTGTCAGAACTGTTTACCTCAGGATCCGAGATCGGGGTTGAAGGTTCGGCAGTGTCACTCAATTCTACGTTCTGTATGTCAGAGTTTGGCTGCCCGGTGGTACTGCTAACCGTCTCGGGTGGACCGACATCTGTAACAGACGATGACTGTGGAGACTGGTTACTCTCCCCCTGGGGTTCGGTCATGGGTATAGGTATAATGGGAGTTGGTGCCGAAGAAGGCTGCCAATCGAGAGAGTCGTTGCCCTGTTTCTCCCCCTGACTCCTAGTTTGGCAGTAGAAGTATTCGTCTTCCACAAAGTCACAATTCATGGTGGTGTACAAGGTCCGAGAGGTTGGGTCATAACATCGATACCCTTTTTGGGATTTACCGTATCCTAGGAAGACGCACTTGATTGCTCTCGGGGCAAATTTAGATCTGTCTGGCTTCGGGATATGGACAAAGACGGTGCACCCAAAACTTTTGGGTCAAGGCTAAGGGAGGACATAATAGAGTGGTTCTGGGAGAAGGTATCAAGGGGTGTTTTGAAGTTGAGGATATATGTTGGGAGACGATTAATAAGGTAAACGGAGGTCGCGACAGCTTCTGGCTAGAAGGATTTGGGTATGTTTGAGTCGATGAGAAAGGCTCTGGTCATCTCTAGGATATATCTATTTTTCCTCTCTGCTACCCCATTTTGTTCCGGAGTATGTGGGCAAGTGGTTTGATGTACTAACCCCTTTTCGTCGAAAAAATGTCGCATTTTAGAATTAACAAACTCCCCCCATTATCGGATCTAAGGATTTGGATAGACTATTTATACTGAGTTTGCACGAGAGTATAGAATTGAGTAAATTTTTCAAAGACTTCAGATTTTGTTTTTAAAAAATAAACCCAAGTCATGCGTGTAAAATCATCTACAAACAGTAAAAAATAGTGAAACCCTTGTCCCCCAGTAACGGGTGCAGGACCCCAAACATTAGAATGAATTAAGGCAAAAAGAGTCTTTTCACGAGTATTATTTTGATGATACGAATGTCTATGGCTTTTGGCCAAAAAACAAGTTTCACAATTCAAGGTAAAAGAAGAGTCAACTAGTTTTGGAAAAAGTAAACGAAGATATCCTATAGAAGGGTGCCCAAACCGGCGATGCCAAAGCCATGTCTGTTTGTCAGTCAGTCCGTGAGACAGCAACGCAGTACTCTGTTGGGCTGCCTTATCCACGTAGTACAGTCCGTATTGTTCAGCGCCATGCACAACTATCTCCCCCGTCTGGGTATCCTGTAATAAGCAGAAATGAGGTTGCATTAGTAACTTGCAATTAAGTTCCTTGGTCGCGTGACTCACATACAGAAGTTTATGAGATAGGGATGGAACATATAAACAATTCGAGAGGCGTAAGGTTGGTGAAATATGGATAGTGCCCGCCCCCTTAACTGGTGCTAAATCCCCACTCGCTGTTTGGACATAGGTTTTCCTTGATTTTGAGATGTCTAAAAAATCATTTGCATCATATGACATGGTATCGGTGGCCCCACAATCGAAAATCCAATGGCTATTTTTCCCCCCCGTTGTTGAGGTTGACGAGTTTGCTAGTGCCTTAAAAGGATTATGACATTTAACACTAGGGTGAATTTCCAAAAATTTATATTCTGAACCATAAGAAATATAATTTTCGGATTTTTGGGGTAGGTTTCGGGAATTAGTAAACTCGGAGGGTCTAAAACATAAGCTATTATAAGTTCCAGGGTCGAAAAGCAAGGTTTTGGGATTTCTGAGGGTGCAAACGGGAATAAAGTCGGAACGGGGTAAAATTCGAGAATAAGGCAAGATTGAGGGATTCATTTGTGAATGAACTCCCTCTTTACCTTCTGCCCATAACCTAGCCGCCGCGACGGATTGCTCCCCCTCCTTCCCTGTGCTCCACGCATTAGCCGCCGCAACCGTGGCGACGGCGGCCTGTTCTCCGGTTCCACGACTCCCGGTGGTTGAGGGACCGTTGTTGCCCGTCCGATACTCGGCGTAGGTAACTCGTTCCTCGGTCGCCGTCGCCACTGATGCCGCCGCTCTCCCTCCTCCGCTGCGATTCGCTCTCGCCTGCCGCTTCTGCTTCATTTCCTCCCATCAATCGGGATATCCGTGAAGGAGAAAACAAGTTTCCTTTGTATGTTTCTTCCCTCCACAGTGATGGCAAGTTAGCTGGCTTTTATCTTCTTCTCCTCTCCGATTGGTCGGGAATCTCGACGGTGGATGGGGGTTGTTGACGGCTCTGTTTCGGTCGACGGTAATCAGACCGGCTCCGACTTCGGAGTTTGGTTCTTTCTGTTTAATTAGGCCTGCGTTGACATCTTCACGCCTCACCATTGCGTATGCCTGTCCTGGATTCGGTAGTGGATCCTTGTTGATGATCTCCCTTTTAATCCCCTCATATCCTTCATCCAATGCAGTGAGGAATTGGTACACTCTCATCCTCTGTGTTGTCTGGTTATTCTTCTCGATCGACGGTGGGTGGTCGATTGTGCTCGGGTCTCGGGCATCAATAGATATCCATAAATCTTGGAATTTGACCCACAAGGATTCTGGGGTCATTCCTCCCTGTTTCATCGTCATACATTGTCTTTGCAGGTCATACACTTGGAACGGAACTCTGCCGCTTCCGTAAGTGATTGCCAGGCCTTCCCAGAGCTCCTTGGCGGTCGCATATTGGTAGACCTCTGTCACGAGATCTGCTTCGATATTGTTGATGATCCAATTGAAGGTGCAATGGTCCCTTTGTTGCCACTTCGGGTAGTTCGGATCGGTCCGTGGTGGAGGGTTTGAAACTCCGAGAACGTGAGATGTCAACCCTTTACCACCAATCGCGCGTTCCATCAGGTTCAACCACAAGGGGTAATTGTCCCCGTTTAGTTTGGTCTTGACGGTGACATCGCCGAAAGATTCGATCTGGGATGGCATTGTATACCTGATGCTGGTTTTGAGAAATTCGGCGAATTGCGCCGCAAGATCAGTGGGAATACTTATGGTATTTGAGGCTGTATCAGTTGTGTTTGAGCTATTGGATTCTGACATGTTTGTTTGCTCGCAGGTTCAAGGTCGATGGGTCGGGAAAGGTACGGGACAGTGATGAACTCTCTCTGAGTCCCCCACTCTAACAACCTGCTCTGATACCATCTTGAAGATGGTAATCGAGAGAGGCAACGGTTGCTAGGATTAATGGAATAGACATTGTATTGAAGAGAAGAGTATATACGTTCTCTTTATTTCTTGTATATTTGATATGTGTACAATTCTCCTTCTTTTATAGGAGAGGAACATAGCTATCTAAGGAAGAGGATCAATCTATTCTAGGACCCTTATTACAAGGTAATCAATTACAAATCAATTACAAATCAATCACAAATCTTCTTCTCTAATTGATCTTTTCCTTTTATAGTTTGACAGCTCGAGCACATTCTCCACCACCGCCGCATTCGACACCACCATAGTTATGGCTGCGGCGTCATCGTCGTCTTCCTCCCAGGCATTCACACAGTGCAGCACATTTAGCCCCGGCGCCTCAATCCACCGCATATCCCTCTCGTCCTCCGCGTATCTCGGAATAATCCCCAGCCGCGCCACCTTCGCCGCGTCCGCCCCCATCGGCGGCCTCCCCCGCAAAATCCACCACAGATTCGCCGTGATCTGGATGTCGAAGAAGACGGCGTAATTCGGCGTCACGGCGAAATCTTGAGCGCATGAAAAGCTCTCCATGGAGAAAATTAGCACATTCATTCGCTTTCTACGGCCGGAGTCTATCCGAAAAAAAGTCAGGAATGGCGGCGCGACGTTGTAAGCGAACGCGAAGGCTTCTAAGGTGATCCGGTCGATCTTTGGATGCACCGTCATCGTCGAAACTGTAAAAATCATGGATTAAATATGCCCGGTCAATGGATTTTGACCAAATAATAAATGTGACGAGACATTTAATTTTATGAAATTAAATGACATAGCGTCGATCTACATTTTACGTAGATAAATGTAGTATATTCACTTTCTCAAATCCGATTTCCGGTGAGTGAGAAATAGTGGATTAAAGTTGCGCATAATTAGCTTTTAATTAAAGCTTGGAGTTGGAGCTTAGGGAATAATTAACTAGTGTTAATTGTCCCACATTGGAGGATTAACACATCTTTTAATGTGTATAAATTAAGTGACTTTATGTTACTTAATAATTATAGTGGACCAAGATGGGTGAAAGAGCCCACACGCGCGCACATGCGCGCGCCGCCGCCGCCGCCCGCCCGCCTGAGCCCGAGCCAGAGCCCGAGCCCGTGCCCGTGCTCGTGCCCGTGCACGTGCCCGCGCTCGCGGTCGCGGGCCGCGGGCTTTGGGCCCGATCCCCATCCCGATCTTGGACTTGGATCTTGGCAATTGGTCTTTGGGTGGTCTTTGGGCTTGGGGCTTGGCCCAAACTATTCTTTTTGGACCACCGCCGAATCAGCAATCCAAGTGGCTTGACACGTCGTCAAGCGAGGCACAGTCACGGCTGCCACGTGAGAAATCCACACGCTCCACACACGGGTGGCACACTCCAGCCACACGCCTGTAACCGACGTCGGTTACGAATTGCCATGATGAGCCTTCAATGGCTGGTTGACGCTGCATGGTGGCTTGGCCTATAAATAGGCTAGCCATACCACTGCATTAGGAGACACACATACAAGCATTTTGCATCATAAGCTCTCTCCCTCTCTCTGCATTGTTTTCTGTCGAAGCTCTACCCTCTCCTCCATCCCGTTCGCCGGAGCTCTACTGATTGCGGTGCTGCATCAATAGAGACGTAGCCGTTTTACCTTTGGGGACGACACGCCAAACCGAAGAGCACTACCGGGGCGTATCTCGTCTTGCGGGAAGAGGCCTCCTCGACTCGGCTAATCATACTGGTTTAGTAGTTTCGATTCTACGTTGTAATTTCTAAAGTTCAGTTCCTTCTTTTCCTTTCTTTTGGGTTGTATTACGCCCGGTTCTGTTATCTCTTGTAATCCCCAGAAACCAACAATCGCATGACGAGATAACTTGGTTTTGAAGGGATTTGGACCCTTTAAACTGAACTTAATAATTTCGAAACTTAAAACACATTTCCTGGAGATGTCGACGGAATCTAACACCACTGCTGCCGCCACCACCGCCGCCATTCCTTCCACCATGGCGACCTCTGGACCGGTCAATACGTCGTCAATTCCGACGATGATGCCCACTCCCGGGCGCTATCCCTCTTCATCAACAACCCCTTGGGAGTTCGTTAACCCCCTTGGGCTCACTGGTGGATCCACCTCGAGTGGATCGGTTGGTTCCACTTTTAGTGGTTCCTTCGGATCCTTTAATGGATCGAGTGTTGGGGCCTTCGGGCCTCACAAGAATGCTGGGGCCTTCGGGTCTCATGCGAGTGCTAGTCCTTTCGGGGATAGTACGTTCATGGCGGGCTCTATGCCTAACATGAATGGTGGGGGCCCTATACCCAACCATGTTGTTGGCTCCTTCGGGGGCAACGGAATTGGTTCCTTCCAAGGACCAACTGCGGCAACTTTGGCACCAAGAATGATGCCACCTGCCGAGAAACCACCCAAGTTTGGAGGATCAGACTTCAAGAGGTGGTATCAAAAGATGTTGTTCTACTTGACAACATTGGGCGTCGCCAACTTCCTCACGGAGAACGAGCCGCCCGCGCCAAGCGACCAAGAGACTAGGCTCGAAGTCATGGCGGACTATGAGGCTTGGAGAAAAGGGGATTATCTATGTAAAAACTTTATTTTAAGTGCATTAGATGATAGCCTCTATAATGTATACTCCAATGTAACCACATCTAAACAAATGTGGGAGAGCCTAGAGAAGAAATATAGCATAGACAATGCTGCAGGGACTGAACAGGTTGTAGCATCCAAGTTTATGGACTACAAGATGGTCGACTCTCGACCCATCATGGAGCAAGTCCAAGAGCTCCAAATGATCATCCACTCCTTAGTGGCTGAAGGGATGACCTTGCCCGATAAGTTCCTAAGGTGCACGATCATTGACAAGCTCCCTCCAAGTTGGAAGGACTTCAAGAGTTATCTCAAGCACAAGCGAAAGCAGATGACCCTTGAAGACTTGATCGTGAAGTTGCGCATTGAGGCAGATGTGCGCAAGAGCGACCAAAAGGCTAAGGGATTCACCCCAAATGAAGCCAAAGCCAATCTGTTGGAGCGGGGCGGTCCCTCCAACATACGCCCTCGCCCAAACCGTCCAATTGACAAAGGGAAGGGAAAGCAGCATTCAAAGAAGTTTGAAGGCGACTGCTACAAATGTGGCAAACAAGGCCACTTTGCAAAAGACTGCCGCAGCAAAAAGAAGAAGCCGGCTGCCCACGTTGTTGAGAAGGAGTTCAAGGACTGGGATGAAAACGACCTCATTGCTGTGGTCACTGAAGAGGTCAACCTTGTTAACAACAACAAGGGTGGCTGGTATATTGATACCGGCGCTACTGCACATGTTTGCGCAGATAGAAGTATGTTCTCCACCTACAACAACGTTGAAGGGAGGAAGATAAACATGGGGAATCAAGCCTCGTTTGAAATCCTCGGAGTTGGTGATGTAATCCTCAAGATGACGTCTGGCGTCGCAATCACCTTGAAGGATGCGCTGCACATTCCAGACATCCGGAAGAACCTAGTTTCAGGATCAATACTAGTGAATAAGGGTTTTAAACTTGTATTTGAATCCGATAGGTTTGCACTGTATAAGTTTGGGAAGTCCCTCGGAAAAGGTTATGTAACCGACGGACTTTTCAAGCTTAGTGTAGCAACACTGCGTGTTCCAAAGCCATTGGCTAATAAGAATAAAGCATCTACTTCCTCTTATTTGACCGAGTCTTCAAATTTGTGGCATTGTAGATTGGGACATGTAAATTCAAAAGCCATTAAAAGATTAGTAAATTTAGATTTACTAAAGGCTAATGAATTGGATATCCAAGATAAATGTGAAATTTGTCTTGAAGCAAAAATGACTAAGTTGCCGTTTCATTCGGTTGAACGAAGCACAAAACCCCTTGAATTAATTCACACGGATGTATGTGATTTAAAGATGGTGCAAACAAGAGGTGGTAAAAAGTACTTTATCACTTTCATAGATGATTGCACAAGATATTGCTACATTTATCTTTTAAGAAGTAAAGATGAAGCAATAGAGGCGTTCAAAAATTATAAGAACGAAGTTGAGAATCAACTTGGTTGTAAAATCAAAATGATTCGAAGCGATAGAGGAGGAGAATATGTAGCCCCGTTTGAGGAGTTATGCAACGCAAGTGGTATAATTCATCAAACAACTGCTCCATATTCACCCCAATCTAATGGTGTTGCAGAACGCAAAAATCGAACTCTAAAAGAGATGATGAATGCATTGCTTCTAACTTCAGGATTACCACATAACATGTAGGGGGAAGCTGTTTTGACAGCCAACTATATCTTGAATAAGATCCATCTCAAAGGAAAAGATGCCACTCCTTATGAGTTGTGGAAGGGAAGGAAGCCATCCTACAAATACCTCAAAGTGTGGGGGTGTTTGGCAAAGGTGATGGTTCCTCCGCCCAAAGAAGTTACAATCGGACCTAAGACGGTTGATTGCATCTTCATTGGATATGCACTTAACAGTAGTGCATATCGATTTGTTGTTCACAAGTCTGAAATATCGACTATCACAGTAGGAACAACAATTGAGTCGAGGAATGCTGTATTTCTCGAAAATACATTTCCTTGCAAAGACAAGGAAAAAGTCTCAACCAATTCTGAGACAAGAATTGAAGAAGCCACTAGTTCTAAACCAGTGGAAGAAGAAGCCACTAGTTCTAAATCAGCGGATGCGGAACCTGAATCGCACAAGCGTGCAAGGCCCGATCCAAAAGATACAGTACTAAGACGTGATAATAGAGTCAGAACACCAAAAACCTTTGGTCCTGACTACATTGCTTTCATGTTGGATGAAGAACCAACATCGATAAAAGTAGCCTTTGCTGGCCCAGACGGGCTGCATTGGAGAGAAGCTGTTCAAAGCGGAATTGATTCAATTTTGCTAAACCACACATGGGTATTGGTTGATTTGCCCGAAGGTGCTAAACCTTTAGGATGCAAATGAGTTCTTAAAAGAAAGTTTAAGGCCGATGGAACAGTTGATAAGTATAAAGCCCGATTAGTAGTAAAGGGTTTTAAACAAAAGGAAGGACATGACTTCTTCGATACATATTCACCTGTAACAAGGATTACATCTATTCGAGTGCTTCTCGCTATTGCTGCATTGCACAATCTTGAGATTCATCAAATGGATGTAAAGACCGCGTTTCTAAATGGTGAATTAGAAGATGAAATATATATGGAGCAACCCGAAGGGTTTGTAGTACCTGGACAAGAGAAAAAGGTATGCAAGCTCGTAAAGTCTCTATATGGATTAAAACAAGCGCCATTGCAATGGCACTTGAAGTTTGATAATGTGATGTTATCAAATGGGTTTAAAATCAACGAGTGCGACAAATGTGTCTACATCAAGAGCACTAATAACGGTCATGTTATAGTGTGTCTATACGTTGATGATATGTTAAATTGGGTAGCAACACTCAAGTAATTAACGACACAAAGGCCATGTTAAAGAGAAACTTTGACATGAAAGACATGGGTCTAGCCGATGTAATTCTTGGAATGAAGATTCTAAGGACGAATGATGGAATCATCTTAACACAATCACATTATGTTGAGAAGATATTGAATAAATTCAAAGCCTATGATGGCGCGCCGGTTAAGACTCCAATTGAACTCGACGTTCACTTGAGCAAAAACAAAGGCGAGCCCGTTGCACAAGAAGAGTATGCACGGGTCATCGGGTGCATTATGTATTTAACTAATTGCACTCGACCCGACATTGCTTGTGCCGTGAACAAGTTGAGTCGTTACACGAGCAATCCAAACAAAGAGCATTGGAGAGCTCTTGTGAGGGTTTTGAGATATTTAAAACATACTCAAAATCTTGGGCTACACTTCTCGAGATACCCCCCGGTACTTGAAGGGTACTGTGATGCCAATTGGATATCCGATAATAGACTCACTTTTAACAAGTGGATACGTCTTTACTATTGGGGGAGATGCTGTATCGTGGAAATCCACAAAACAGACATGTATAGCCCGATCAACAATGGAATCGGAGTTCATTGCCTTAGATAAGGCGGGTGAGGAAGCCGAGTGGCCTAAGAACTTCCTTGAAGATATTCCATGTTGGTCTAAGCCAGTGCCACCATGCTGATCCACTGCGATAGCCAAGCAGCTATTGGAAGGGCAAACAATGGCTTCTATAACGGTAAGTCTCGACATATACGTCGACGACATAACACCGTGAGACATTTGATCACAACATGGGTGATTACAATTGACTATGTGAAGTCAATAGATAATCTAGCGGATCCGCTAACCAAAGGGTTAAACCGTGATCAAATGAACAAGTTGCTAGAGGGAATGGGTTTGAAATCCACAAACTAAAGAACTATTATAGTGGTACCATGATGACTGGAGATCCCAAGAACTTGGTTCAAAGGGACAACTAAGCTATGAGAGTTCATGAGAAACACTCAACTATATCTATTTCCTAGAGAGCAATAGAGTGTTAGAGAACTTGCCTAGTGGTAAAGGCTAAGTCTATGACTTTTAATGGTTCTTAAGGAAGTCAAAGAGATGGAGTTCTCAAAGAGACCAAGTATGGCAAGGTACTTGACTAAGAATCACCTATGTAAGTGCGAAGTGTGGTCGCTTCATAAAACACACTTATGAATCCAAAGTGGTGTCCAAGACCGCAATGGACACAAAACGTGAGAACAGATGAGGTTGAGGTGTTTAAGCGTTAACACCATTGTCTCAGTGCACGCCGTGGGGGATTAGTTCAAAGCATCGCGCTACTAAACCACCTGTGTATCCGATGGTGTCGACTATGGAAGGTTCAAGGCCAACAACTATCTATCCTTATGCTTATATACCTCTCGAGGGTTGAGCTTGTGTCTGCATGCATATGCATTTGGCTATTTCCACTCATGTGGGGGATTGGTAAAATCATGGATTAAATATGCCCGGTCAATGGATTTTGACCAAATAATAAATGTGACGAGACATTTAATTTTATGAAATTAAATGACATAGTGTCGATCTACATTTTACGTAGATAAATGTAGTATATTCACTTTCTCAAATCCGATTTCCGGTGAGTGAGAAATAGTGGATTAAAGTTGGGCATAATTAGCTTTTAATTAAAGCTTGGAGTTGGAGCTTAGGGAATAATTAACTAGTGTTAATTGTCCCATATTGGAGGATTAACACATCTTTTAATGTGTATAAATTAAGTGACTTTATGTTACTTAATAATTATAGTGGACCAAGATGGGTGAAAGAGCCCACACGCGCGCACACGCGCGCACCGCCGCCGCCGCCCGCCGGCCCGAGCCCGAGCCCATGCCCGTGCTCGCGGTCGCGGGCCGCAGGCCGCGGGCCTCGGGCCCGGGCCCGATCCCGATCTCTATCTTGGACTTGGACTTGGACTTGGATCTTGGCAATTGGTCTTTGGGTGGTCTTTTGGCTTGGAGCTTAGCCCAAACTATTCTTTTTGGACCACCGCCGAGTCAGCAATCCAAGTGGCTTGACACGTCGTCAAGCGAGGCACAGTCACGGCTGGCACGTGAGAAATCCACATGCTCCACACACGGGTGGCACACTCCAGCCACACGCCTGTAACCGACGTCGGTTACGAATTGCCATGATGAGCCTTCAATGGCTGGTTGACCCTACATGGTGGCTTGGCCTATAAATAGGCTAGCCATACCACTGCATTAGGAGACACACATACAAGCATTCTGCATCATAAGCTCTCTCCCTCTCTCTGCATTGTTTTCTGTCGAAGCTCTGCCCTCTCCTCCATCCCGTTCGACGGAGCTCTACTGATTGCGGTGCTGCATCAATAGAGACGTAGCCGTTTTACCTTTGGGGACGACATGCCAAACCGAAGAGCACTACCGGGGCGTATCTCGTCTTGCGGGAAGAGGCCTCCTCGACTCGGCTAATCATATTGGTTTAGTAGTTTCGATTTTACGTTGTAATTTCTAAAGTTCAGTTCCTTCTTTTCCTTTCTTTTGGGTTGTATTACGCCCGGTTCTGTTATCTCTTGTAATCCCCAGAAACCAACAGAAACCTGATCGGCAGCAGCGGATCCGAAGCCGTGGCGGCCTAGTGTTTTCAAATCCCCGTTCGCCGTCAATTCGACGGCGTAGGGGAGATCGGACTCGCAGAGGGCGAAGAGGCGGCCGGAAATTATGGCTAGGCTCGTGTTTGCGGCGCCGAATCCGTGATTGGCCGGAGATCACGCGAGCCGCGAGGAGCGCGGCGCGGGCAGTGGAGGCCGCGGCGCAGGTGAAGGAAGAGAAGACGCTCGGGACGAAGGGGTAGCCGGCGTCACGCTCGGCTGCGTGCTGACACAGCGGTAGCAGAAGGTGGGTGGTTTGCCTTGAGATATTTTGATGACGTGGAGCATGCCGTCGCGGTCGAGGAAGTGGTAGGGCCGGCCCTTCGGGGTGAAGTGAGGGTTTGGGCCGTTGCGGATGTAGGCGCCGTCGAGGCAGGACGGGAGGGAGCCCTCCGTTACGGTCCATGGGGTGGGTGAGAGCTCCGACACGGGAGCTAGGCTGCCGGAGAGGACGTTTTTCGGGTCGATGGCCGGTCGGAGGGGTGGGCCTAGGAAGGTGCATATCAAGTGGTCTAGGTTGTTGAAGATGGTTGCAAGGCAGGATTGGTTTCTTCTATTTTTGGTGGGTGGACTTTTGAGAGTTTCAGGGTATTTTATGGGATGAGAAGTTGTAAAACAAGAGTTTGCTTTGATGATCTTGGATTTTTGGTTGATATTTTGGTGGATTTTAAATGATGGAATGGTTTGTTTTGGGAGGAAACTGGAATTTAGGGTTTCCATTCTTAGGTTTGAATTTGATGCATTAAGTGAATTACAAGACTCTGCTTTAAATAAACTAGCTTGCTTCATTAAAGGAGAGCATTATAATAATAATATTAATAAGGTTTGCATTTTGATTTGTATCCTATAATTGTTTACCTATGGACTTGTACTTTTACCAACCTTGTTTGAAATTATTAAATTAGATAATTCGGACGATACTCTATAGCATGAAAGATTACAAATTAATAATTATAGGGTAGTTTGATTATTCCAAAGTAATTTGACCTAAAATTAGTCAAGATTAACTCTATTATGGGAGAAGTTTAAAACTCATAAACCAAGATTATTTTTAGATGACATTGTCCCAAAATTAAATATCATACTGAATCCATTGAATCACGCAGGACTCATAAAAATTAAAGGAGTTGTGATTTTGAGATATTTTTAGGATTGATTATTAATTGTGTTATATTTTCGAAATATCTAAAAGTACATTAGTTGAAATATAAAATAGTTATAGAAAAAACAAATATTATTAAATATAGATATTATGTAAAAAATCATTTCTCAAAACTAAAATATCTTTATCTATTTAACTGAGCAACTCACATGACATGGACTTGGATCCCCTGCTATGGCAAAATGCACAGCAGGGCTGTTGTGCATATCATATCCCTCCATTGATTTTTATTAAGTTAGATTATTTTCTTTTATTCATAAATGAGTGGCTTTGATCTAC
The DNA here is from genome assembly GCF_004379255.2 of Salvia splendens. Lineage (NCBI taxonomy): Eukaryota > Viridiplantae > Streptophyta > Magnoliopsida > Lamiales > Lamiaceae > Salvia > Salvia splendens. Next base: position 21,660,612 of record NC_056043.1, on the reverse strand, counting down.
ACAGTAGTCCCTGCTGCTGTGCATTTTGCCACAGCAGGGGATCCAAGTCCCACATGACATACCTGCATTATTACAGGCAGCATTTCGTCCTGGGATTCGTTGACATGACCGTCGAGGAAAAAGTCAACTTAAATAAAATGAAAGCAAGTGGGTGGCCATTGAAAGCTTGCTTTTATAGAATATGTGTGTGCTTTTGTGCTAGGTCAAGCTTCTCAAATCCAGAGAATCCGCTAGATCACAAGGTCTAGGAACTCAGAGGATCCTGGAAGTCTCGGTCGTCGGACACACAAATTCTGCATTCAAAACCCTCAACCCTCTTTACTATGAATTAGCACAGGGAAGTAGGGATCGATCCCACGAAGATGGATGCGTAAGAAGGCATTTAAGAGACTTTGGAAAGGGGTTGACTGCTACCACGCAATTTTTGGGTTGAGAAGAAAATTATAACTAGGCTGGGGAATAAAAACTAACACTAGACCTACGAAACTGAAAATATCATGCGGACATGAGACATCATCTTAACTTCAATATCTCAAACAAAATTCCTCGACCTAGTAAATGACTTCCTAAACTAACTAAACAGAGATCAAACATGCAGTGGGGACCATTTCCCGAAACGGTAAAGTACGGATGAAAAGCTGCAAATAACAAACTATGAATTTAACCGACAACGACCTGCATCTCGTTACCCGATTCAAACACGAACATAGAGAAAACAGAGTAATGATCCAGATTCAAACAAAATATAATAATTCGGACGTCGGAAACTGGCGATTAATCGGAAACAGAATAGATCTACATATACTAGACGAAGCGAAACAAAAACACAGAAACGAGTCATCAACTTCATGCACAATCAACCAACTCAGCTTCAGATCCACACGTCGGACGCTTAATCCACTCCGGATCCAAGCAATCCGAACCTAACTACTATCAGAAACAACTCCATAAACTCCGATTCAACAAATCCACTCCGATCAACGACCATTCAACCACGATTCAACTCCAATTCAACAGATCAAGTGCGAAAAACATCCATTCAAGTAAACAACCACAACTCAGAATCAAACATCATCCAACTCGAAATCAACATCATCATGACAGAAAATAGAAATTGCATAGAAAGCTAAACGGGTTTCAACAGTTAACGAAAGCCGAGCTTCGAACAACGAAGACTCGGTGGAAAAAATCCGAACAGAGAACTAAATTGAATGCAGTAAATTGTTTCTTCACCCTATATAAGGACGATGATACTCAACAACCAACGAAAATGAACCATAAACCCCCAAATTTTCGATCCCTCCAAGTGTGTGTAGAAGTGTGTGTGAGTGAGCTCAGAGCCAAAAAGGTTTTTCTTTCTTCCTTTCTCTCTCCCCCCTTCAGGGTGTGTTGCATGCTCTCTCTTTTATAGATGTGGAGGCGATCTTCTAGAAGCCTTCTCTTGAAATCTCTGTTCTGCCCTGCGGCTAGCGATCTCCTCCGTCTGACAATTTTTCCTTCATTATGCTCACTTTCTCGCCAAATCTTTCGCCAGGCGATTATCTACCTTCATTCCTGGACCTGGCTATTTCTTCTACACACCTGGCTTAAAAGATGTGTTAGACCCCGTAAATTGTTGAATTTAACCACATAACCGATGCATGAAATTAACCTTATCAGCTATTCAAACAAGAGAGTGGAAATAACTAATTAAAACATTATTTGAATAACTATTGAGTTTCTGTCGGAATAGTATGTATGCATTTATGTCACTCTCTATTATTGTTACTATTTGCCAGGGAAGTTGAAGAGTCAATGGCCAACGCATGGATATGGAGTAAGTTTTTACTTTGAATTTGCTATTATTCGCTATGCAAGTTGAAGAGGCGATTTTGAGGGCCAAAGTCTTGATAATTATTGGGACAGAAGATCCAATAAAATGGTGGTCTCGTGAGAGCATCCACATCCGTGCTCTTGTCAGCGAGCATGGATGTGGGCCCGACCCCACTTTTTTTGCCTGATTTTAGGCAAGAGTACAACACCCACATCCGTACTCTTCCGCAAGGACGAGCACAAGGGTCCCACCATTCTATTATTCAATTTAAATAAAAACATTTCTACAAAATTAAAATTCATTAAAAATACCTGGAATAATATTACAAATTACAATAAAATTAAAAATTACATAATTAAATTCCTAAAAAATAAAAATTACATAATTAAAATCCTAGAAAATAAAAAAATTACATAATTAAAATCCTTAAAAAATGAAAATTACATAATTAAACTACTAAAAAAATAAAAACTACACAATTTAAGCATAAAAATGCCCCCGGTGAAGACTAATCATCATCCGGCAATACCCCCAACGTTCTTTGGAGACCCCGTATCATCACCACATGCGATCGAAGTTGCTCGGGGGGTTATATTTGACCTATCGGCTAAATTGAGTTGGGCCAAAACCCCCCACAACGAGTTGGTGGAGGGTTGAGGTGGCACATAGGGAGTGGGAGCGGGAGCGGGTTCGGGATCGGGGGCGGATGGAGTCTCGGCGCGACGGTAGTTGGCCGCCTCCTTCTTCCTTCCTTGCGGTCGGCGTTGGGAACCGCTCAGGCCAGCGTCGGGGCTACCCAAGTTAGCTTCCGCAAGTTGGCTAGCCACGTCTTCGGAGACGGCATCGGGTACGGATACCGACCTTGACCGTTTGGAGGAGCCGCTAGAGGAGGATTCTACGCCTCCCCTATACTTCGGATGCGACCGCGTCTCCTGCCAAATATTGAGGTACTTGAACAGCTTGTAGTTCATGGATTGGTAGGTCGACAAGGCGGAACTGATGATGTCGACCTCGCTCCGGCCGTTCCCCGCCGACCGCTCTTCCTGGAGGTAATACCCCTGGAACTTTTGGATTTCTTCGTTGGCTCTGTATATGGCGTTGCGCACCATAATCTCATTGCGCTCGATTGTTCCAGCCGGCCGGTTTTCATTGTACCGGCGACAGATGCGCCACCAATAATGATCGCCGGATTGGTTCGTGCCAATCTCCGGATCTTCGGAGATTGACAAGAACGCTTTGAACAATTGCTCCATCTCCGCCGGAGTGAACGGTGTGCGGACACCGCGAGTAGGAATAGTCGGAGTTTGGGAGGGGCCGCTCGACCTCGCTCTAGGCTCAGGTGTCCACCCGTATTACCCTTCGGGGGCATCTTGGTCGTCGATAGGGTAAGCCAGTAGCCACCCGAAACTTCCATACCTTGGGTTTGAGGAGGGGCCGAATATTTCGTTTGCCGGACTAGGAAACGGTTGTGAACCGAACCAATCGGGGTTCCAACCGTGGGAGCCCGGGGGATGGTCGCCGTGGCCGGACATTGTTTTGTTGTAAGAGTAAGAGTGAATGAAAGATTGGATGAGAATTGAGAATGGAAATGAGAGAATTTGGATGATAATTGTGTAGTGTGGTGTGAATTTTTGGTGTGGAAGTGAGGGTATTTATAGATGAAAATGTGTATTTTTGGGGAAAAAAATTGAAAAATAAATTAAAAGTGGGTAGAAAACGGATATAATTTTTTGGGAAGTGGGAAAATATTTTTTTATTTTTAATCGGATTTTTTTAATTGAAATCTGATTTTTTTTTTAAAAAAAATTTAAATTGCCAACGGCTATGCCATTGGCCAATCACACGCTGCCACGTCGCCTGCTCGCTGGCACGGACGTGCTCGATGCATCGAGCAGCGCTGTGCCAGCGGCGCGAGCGCAGCGGTGGACAGCGTGTCCGTGCCGCTGGCACGGACGGACGGACGCCGTCCTGCTCGCTATTGTGGATGCTCTGACACGTTTTAAGACAATTATTTTAAATTGCATTTGAACGTAAGTGTTACTACTAAAATTGAAAATCCTTGATGGAATAAAGGCGTGCGAAATAAATACTCCTAATATTGCTAAGAACCATGAGTAAAATGCAAAATGGCTTTGATCCGGAGCATGACAACTTAGCGACATGTTCGATTCTCACATATCTACAGAAGAGAAATCGGGCTGCTGATTTTCTGGCAGGTAGGGGGGTTCAGACCCCTGCCCTTACATATTTTGATCCAATCTCTGCGCCTCGGTACCTGAAGGCGCTAGTTAGGATGGACCAGCTGGGATATCCTAACTTCCATTTTCGACGTAGAGATGTGGGCTGATCTAGCTCTTCTAGTGGTTGATTTTGGTCCCTTTTCATTTCTCCCTTTAGTGTATTTAGTCATCTTCTTTCCACTTGATAGAATGGAGGATCCCGGCTTGTGGGACCTCTACTTTGCATCTTTATGTTCTTGTTTAGATCTTAGTCACTTTTGGGCTAAGGTCATGCTTTTGGAACATTACATTTTGATCTTATTTACGGGTTGGGGGTCTGCCTAAACCCATGCCCACAAAGGGCGTTTTTTGTAAAAAAAAAAATGCAAAAAATAATTAAGTAAATCTAACCAAAAATTTGTTTGACATGCTATAATTATTTATAGCATCCACGAACCAGAAATCTGGATATACCGACTCCAGAGAGGTTTATAAACAGAGACTTTAATTTCCAAAACTATTTTTGTTTTTCTAATTGCAACCTCCTAGCCATCACAACCACCAAATTTATAAATAAGTCATGAATCCACAAACATTTCACTGTAAAAAGTTGTGTTTATAGACTAAAAAGGAAGGCGGTAATCATGGTCAATGACAATTGACAGGTATGCGGCGTCATTGCTTATGACATTGGTGGAAAAATTACCGACAGATTTTTCGTCAATAACAATTACCGATAAGTTACCACCACCTTGTTGCCTTCAGGGATTTGCCGTCCGGGACGTGTATGAAAATAAGGTTCATCGTCACTAACGACGATGTGCATCTATCGCTAAATATGCTACATCGCATACCTTTAAAGCCGAGGAATTGCGATCCTTTGGTGACAACGACAGACTATTAGTCGGTAATAATGATTACTTTCTAAATTTTTATTCAACGATAATCCGTTGGTATTTCTATATTTTATATTTAGTCTGTTTTGATTGTTGTTTTCCTAGGTAAAACTAGAGGTGCCCACAGTTTACGGTTCCAGCGGTTAACCGAGAAACTGTAAGAATTTACCCGAACTGAAAACGTTGATTTTAGAATCGTGGTTTGGTTCAGGTTCAAAAATTTTTGAACTGAAACCGTGCCGGAACCACTGATTCTAAACTGGAACTGTGAAAAACGAACGAAAAACCTTGAAACCGAGCCGGAACCGTAAAAAACCACCGAAAAGTGGCGGTTCAGAACCGTGAAATATCGTAAAAAACCGACAGTTCGGAACCGAAACCGGCGGTTTTGAAACTGGAACCGTAACCGCGAAATACCTTCGCGGTTCAGTTTCGGTTCGGAAATTTCCAAAACCGGAATCACCGGTTCCGGAACCGTGGAAACCTCTAGTTAAAACAATCAAATTTTAATGAACCAACATACTTATAAATTTACATAAAAAGAATAAAAAAATAACAATAGATATACAAATAGACCAACAAGTAAAATAACAATAAATCAAAAAAAAATCATTGGTTTAGAGAAGATCAAGTTTAATTTTGTTAGCAGTTGTAATTCCACTAGTTATTAAGAGTATGAGCAACAATACTTTTCCCTAAGAGCTTGCTCTTTACTATTCATAGGTCTCACTATTCTATTATTCAATTTAAAAATTATAATTATTCTTAACGTTTTATTAATAATAAATCTTCATAAAAAAACACGAAAATGACATTACAAATTTCTAAATATTTAAAATTGAAGAATTTAAAAAAAATTAAAAATAAAAGCGATAAAATTACAATTTATCGAACCGACTACTCTAGCCGAATTTTGCCCAAATATGTTTGATTGTGTCTTATTGTAGTTAGACATGGGCTTTGGTGTCGCGCATCAATGTTCTCTTTTCTAACATCTCGCGCAATGATGGTGGCAAACCTTGGCGTGGGGGACTGCTTGAGGTTGAACTTTCGGGGTTACCTTTGTTGAACTAGTTTGCCGCATTCGGTACTTCGTCTTCTATTATCATGTTGTGCATGATAATACACGCATGCATGATGTCCGCCAGATTGTTTACATACCAAATCCGAGCTAGGCCCTTCACAATGTTGAATCAGACTTGAAGAACCCAGATGCTCTTTCGACATCTTTTTGAGCTGCCTCTTAACGTTGCACAAAAGAATTCGTTTGGGATCTTGTGGTATGTTGAACGTCTTCACGAACGTCGGCCACTTCAGTTAGTTACCATCGGCGAGATAGTACCCCATGTGGTATTCACGCCCGTTGGCCATGAAGTTGATCGTCGGTGCTTTACCTTTTAAAACATCGTTGAAGAGGCCCTTAGGAGTTGAACACGTTCAAGTTGTTGTTCGATCCGGCCGCACCGAAATATGTATGCCAAATACATAGCGGTAGTCGGCGACCGCCTCCAGGATGAGCGTCGGGTGGGTGCCTTTTTGGCCGCTTACGTATTGCCCTCTCCATGTCGTGGGCAATTCTTCTTTCCAATGCATGCAGTCAATGCTGCCAAGCATGCCGAGAAAGCCGTGACGTCCTTCGTGAAGAAGAAGCAACTATTGGCAATCTTCAGTGTTGCGTTGCTGAAGGTATTCCTCACCGAAAGCTTCACGACTGCCGACGCAAAACTTTTTCAAGCATTCGAGTCTAGTTGTTTCCCCACTTGAAAATACTTGTCCAACATATCCTATGTCTGCACAGTAGCAAGCTTTCGGATGGCGGACGTACACTTCTGCAAAGACGTGAGACTCTGTCGACCGATTATTTCTGGTCGTTCTCGGAAGAACTCGTCACAGGCCGCCAATGCATTAACGATGTGTAAAAATAAGTTTTGTGCATGCGGAAACGACGTTGGAAGTAATCCGTAGGGAATCTTGGTTTGTCGCAGAAATAATCGCGAACGAGTCTTACATCGGCTTCGTCCCGATCACAATGGTAGTAGCGTCGGGTTCTTTGCGGAGGGTTCGCAACGAGAGATGATGATGTTTTTGCCAAAAACAAAAATGATTCAACTACCTTGGAAAAACCCAAAAAGGAATACGACTCAACTACTTTTGGACGGAGGGAGTATGAAGTATGAGAGAATTATGAGCGAGAGATAGTTTGGTTTGATGTAAAAAAATAGGTGATGAATAAAGGTATTTATAGATGATTCGGATGAATTGGGGATATAACAAAAATTGAAATTAATTTTTTTTGAAAAAAATGGTCACTAGGATGTGAGATTTTTTTTTGAATCACTCCCTCTGTCCCACAATAAGAGTAATACTTTGATATTTTGGTCCGTCCCATAATAAGAGTCACACTTCATTTTTACCATAAATTAGTGTTATCACCCGTGCTATGTACGGGACATAAGATTTTTCAAATAATAAAAATAAATTCTAATATAAGTAGATTAAAATTAAAAAAAAGGATAAAGAGAATATAATGATGTTTATATTTAATAAGGGTTAATTAAAAAGAGAAACATTTTTCTCTTAACCGATTCTAAATGAAACATTTCATATTCGACAAACAATTTTATACAATTTTAATTTATGATATGAGTAGAGTAAAATAAAGTAAAACAAATGACATAGAGAAGATTTGCAACTAAGGAATAAAGAGTAATAGTTAGTTACAATAAGATATACTATAAATAAAGGATGTGATTAAGGATCAAAGAGGAAAAACGCATATAATTTGAATAAATAAATAATTCAATAGTTTTGATGAACAAACATACTCATAAATGAAAAACAAAAAAACTTAGAAAAATAACAACAAACCAATAGTAAATTAAATATAGATTAAATTATAAATTATATAACATGAATAGTAAATATATATGAAAATTTATACTAAAATATAAACTTTAGATAATTTTAATATACTAAATAGTACCGTAATAAAAAAGATTAAAGTTGAATATACATTTTAAATAGTTAATTGAAAATAATTATTATACGAAGTCCAAAAAAATATATACCTGGATTATCTTACATAAGACAAAACAGACGAACTCGCCTCTATAGAAGAACTGGAAATATTATCATTTAACTCGATTTCATCTATAATAATAGATAAACTAAAAGTTCCAGGAATATCACCTACAACTGAAATTTATAATTTATAATTAACATAATAGTAATATAAATTTTATATCACTAACTAAAACTATTTATATAAAATTGACAAAAAATAAATAAACAAATCATGAAATGTGTCTTGAGTGGACAGATACAAGTTAAAATAGTATTATATCATATCTAAAAATATTTTAATAAGGACTTACATAGAAAACGTACTCCATAATATCAATAATAGTCATGTGTATTTGTATTCAATTAATACCACATTTAAAACAAATAATTCAATTACTGAATTAAACTCATTATGTAATTACCTTAATCAAGTAAAAAAATGGGATTGGATGGAAAACAAAAAAAATGAGATTAGATTGAGAGCATCCACAATAGTGGACTAGCGCACGGACTAGCGATCGGCGAGCCGCTAGTCCGTCGCGCTAGTCCACTACTGCGACCGGCTAGCGGATGACACACGAGCGCGACGGACAACCTCTTGTCTGTCGGATAAGGCGCTAGTCCGTCCGCTAGTCCACTATTGTGGGTTTCCGACGGACGAGCGGATGAATTAGCGGTTTTATCGATTTTTTTTAAAACTCTATATATAGGGCACATTGCATTTCATTTTCATTTGCACCACTTGTATTAACGAGTTTATCTTCTTTCTCTCTACATCTCTCTCTACATCCCGAAATGGCTGATGCGGGTGGTAGTGGTGGGGATGCTGATGACGTACGCCGACGAATTAACGAAGAGGTGGGGGCCTATACGTCCGCGGAGATAAATGGCCTGATACAAGCAGCCTTGTAGCAGTAGCAGCCGGTGGTACCTTGACCCATCCATCATAAAGCTATAGTTCCCCAGGACCACGTCGCTGCACACCAATTGTCACGGCCGCACTTCCTAAGGATAGGAAGCCCGGGAAAATCGTGACTAGTGGGGGAATTAAGAAGCGAGGAAGAAGGGGGAAACAATTCAAGGCAATACAACTCATCAATCGAAAATGAAATTCCATTTACTTAAACCAACGTTTCAAAACCCAAGTTGCATAATGAAGGATAACAGAGTTCGACAATAAAGAAAACAACAGAGTTCTAAGGACTTGAATAGCGGAAGCAATTTGAGAGTGTAGCTACTACTACGTATGAAGACATAGTAGTAACCGAACAAATTCTCGAAATCATCACTCAACGTCCTCCGCCTCCCGACCTCGCTCAACCTGCACATAGGGAAAACATATGCAGGGGCTGAGTACTTGATGCACCCAGTGAACTCATGCCCGAAAACATTCATCGTTAAGATATGTCAAGCCATCATCGTGTAAATCCCGGGTTTTTCTTTAAAAAGAACCGAGAAGCACAAAAATTCATTTCCATAAAAATAGTGTCCGCGCGGACTAACATCATCCTCCATCATATACCATATCTGAACCATCATGTGAAACGAGACTGTGCCCACAATCTCGATCACTGGACCGGCCGACCTAGGGGACGGCTCACGATCCCTATCAGTGCACTAGTCCGAGTAGGGACTCACTCCCTAGTCAGACCCGAATTCGTTAACTATCAAAGTCTAGTAGGATATTATCCTAGTAGACAATCAGATGGGCAATTCAAAACATAAAAACGGCATGACATACTATTTTAAACCACCCTTATTTCACCATAAACATATCATTTCAAAATAAAAGAATTTAGTAGTAAAGCCCAGCTCAAAAGCTTAGGATTTCCGTAAAATTCCTCGTTCCGACTTTTAGCGTGCGTGCGGACCACCTTTTCGGAAAATACATAAAATTCATATAAATTCTCGGTAACGATGATATTCAGAATGCATGCACTTTAATTAACATCTTTTAATTCTTTTTCTCAGTTTTCGTGCATTTTTGGTTATTCGGCGGCCGCCCAAGGCGTCGCGTGCGACGCCGGTCGGCCGCTTACGCTGGTCGGCCGCTTACGCTGGTTTTTTTTTCCTCCGTTGGCCCCTCGTATTTTCCATAACGTCGTAAATAATTTCTATAAACTATTTACGCGCATACTTTAATTTTCGTAATTATTTACCGTTGAAAAAGTATTATTTCATACTTAGGATAAAATAATTCATCCTTCAAAATATTCCAGGATTTAATTAATTAATTCCCCATAATTAATTAAAATTATTCTTTGCGATTAAGTTATCGGCCCACACCTTAATTATCTTTCTCACCTCCTTCTTCCAATTAAATCTTAAGCCCCAAATCAACTTATATGGAGCCCAACAAAATACTCAAAATAATTGATAAAGCCCAAATTTCTTTAAGCAAAGGCCCATTTTTACTCAAAACAAAAAGGCCCAAGAACACACACACACCCACACCCACGCCCATCTCTCTTTCTTCTTCTCTCCCTCTTTTCTTTCTCTTCCCTAATCTTCTCTCTCGACGGAAACCAGTCACCGCAACCACAACGGAACCCTCTCTCAAATTCCATCGCCTCTCCGTCGCCTTCACCACCCTCACGACGCCGCCGCACCGTTGTCACTACGGTCAGCCTTTTCTAGGCTCCGTCGCCCGCCGTCGGTGTGAGGAAGTCCAGCCGTCGCTGCTCGCCGCTGCTGTCGTTGTCCAGCCACCTTTCCGGCGGCCTGAAGTCAGCCGCTGCTGCTATCGCCGGCTGCCTCCAATTTCACCGTCAGCCAGCCGGCGCTGCTGTCGCAGAGAGGTCCAGCCGCCGGTGGTCACCCCCTGCTGTCGCCGCCACCACGGGCAACTCCGAACAGCCCTGAAACGTCCCGAAAGCTATGTTCTCGTACTCAAATTAAGTTCTTTCCGCATAATTTTTATTTTGCCGAGGGAAAGTTCATTTGGAAAAAATTTTGATCCATTATTGATGGTGTATGATGTACACTATGCTAAACATGAGTTGTAAACTGGGAAAAGATTATACCTTCGTTGTTATGAACTCGGTCGAGGTATTTGATAGGCTGAGAGGAATGGCTCATTGACTAGGCGGTTGAATCTGTAAATGAATTGAGAAGTCGTTTTGAATTGGACTAGAATTGCTTTGTCTGAACTTTGATTTGGTGGAAGGAATTTACCTTGGCTTGTTATGATATTGAAGCAAAACAAAGCAGTGGCTTTTCCTCAAACTCTCGGCTCTCTCCCCCTCTCTCTCTTTGGTTGAATGATTTTGCTTAACAAAAAAGGAAGTGGAAGAGTAGGGAAAGATGAATGAACATAAATTGAATTTTGTGTGACCCTTTATTTTCTTGCAGACTTGAATGAGGAAGATGGAAGGTGAAAGAAAAATTTGAAGGGTCACCATATAGAGGATCGGCCGAGAAGAGGGAGAAAGAAAGAAAGAAAGAAAGAAAGAAAGGAAAGAAAAAGAAGAGTTGGGCTTGCTCCCACATTCATGGAAAGATTTGGGCTCTAAAGAAAATTAAAAGGTGTTGGGCTCAATTTGTTGTAAGCCCAACTTGGCAATTATTTATTGTTTAGTTAGATTTTTAAATAGTTAGGGCCCAAGCCATTTTTGTAAATAGTCATTTGGACTCTAATTAAATTTGAGGCCCAAATATACACATATACATACTTTATATTCTCGCATTCCTTTCGATCATTACAATTCACGGGACTTTATTAAATTTTGTTATCTTGTTCTTCACAAACAAAAATTAAAGTACGTTTAACGGCATCATTTATATTTGGTGTTGTCCCAAATATAATATCCCTTCGACCATTCCTCGATTTACGTGCATCGTTATCCATAGATAGAAAATATGTTCCTTTCCACGTATTTCATTCGTCTTGCTAAAAAAATAGCAATTTCGTCGTCATTCTTTCAACTGGACCTCCAACATGTCTCCCAACGTTCACAATTAAACAATTAAGCACGTTCCTTTTCACATTTAACACATAAACCATAATTTTTTTTCCATATCACATTCATCGAGAAGCACAGCATCTCGGAATAATTTTATCACTTATTTCGTTACATAAAAAAATTAATTCCATACTTAAGGCACGGGTGTTACATTCTACCCACCTTAACAGAAATTTCGTCCCGAAATTTACTCGTTCCTAACGAAAAGCTCTGGGTATTTCTCTTTCATTTTATCCTCGAGTTCCCAAGTAGCCTCCTCGTGACCATGATGTTTCCAAAGCACTTTCACGGAAACGATTGACTTATTCCTCAACTCTTGCACTTTCCTGTCCAGAATAGCTTCGGGCTTCTCCTCATAACTCAAGTCGGGATTCAAAATCATTTCCTCTTGATGAACCACGTGTTTGGGATCGAACACGTACCTTCGTAATTGTGACACATGGAAAACATTGTGCACAGTCCCAAAACTCGGTGGTAGTGCCAACCTATATGCTACGGGTCCCACCTTCTCAAGGATTTCATAAGGCCCTACGTATCGTGGCTTTAACTTCCCCTTTACACCGAACCTCGTTATCCCCTTCGACGAAGATACTTTCAAGAACACCTTATCTCCCGTGTTGAACTGTAAATCTGTACGCCGGACATCAGCATACGACTTCTGTCGGTCTTGTGCTTCTTTTATCCTTTGTCGGATTTGTCGCACAATCTCTATCATTTCTTCGACCGAATCTGGCCCGAGAATTCTTCTTTCACCAACCTCATCCCAGTAGAGGGGTGATTTACACTTCCTTCCATACAACGCTTCATATGGGGCCATATTTATAGTCGCCTGGAAACTGTTGTTATAGGCAAACTCGATCAAAGGTAGTACAACTTCCCAATTTTCTCCTCTGTCAAGAACCACGGCTCTCAACATGTCCTCGAGAGTTTGAATCGTTCTCTCGGACTGTCCATCGGTTTGTGGATGGAAAACAGTACTAAAATTCAGTCGCGTACCAAGCTCTCGTTGCAAACTTATCCAAAATCTTGAAGTGAACCTGGTGTCTCGGTCCGACGTGATTGTCACTGGCACCCCATGTAGCCGAATGATTTCTTTCACATAAATCTGAGCTAGCTTGTCGGATCCATGCGTTATAGGGATGGGTATAAAATGCGCACTCTTGGTGAGGCAGTCTATGATTACCCAAATGGCCGTTTTCCCTTGCTGGGTCTTTGGCAAACCCGTCACAAAATCCATAGCGATATGTTCCCACTTCCATTCTGGTATCTCCAGCGGTTGCAACTTTCCATAGGGTCGTTGATGTAAAGCTTTTACTTGTTGACATGCCAAACATATTTCCACAAACAAAGCTATGTCCCTCTTCATTCCATCCCACCAGAACGATCCCTTCAAGTCTTGGTACATTTTTGTACTTCCAGGATGAGCGGTGTATGGAGTTTCGTGTGCCTCGGTCAAGATTTCATTTCGGAGTCCTTCGTCACTTGGCACACACTGTCTCCCCCCGTAGGTGAGAGCATTATCAGTTTCTTCTCTAAACTTTCCTTGTTCGCCCTTTCTCACCTTCAGTCGAACTTTCTCTAGATTTTCATCATTTCGCTGCCCTTCTATTATCTTTGTCCGTAGATCGGATGCAATTACCAAGGTGGCAATCTTTCCCTTCACAGTCTCCGGGGCTCTCACTACCTCCAATCGCATCCTGCTAAAATCGCGAATCAATTCCGCTTCATGAGTGAGAAAGGTAGCCAACTGCGGTTGGGCTTTTCGGCTCAAAGCATCTGCCACTACGTTTGCTTTGCCCGGATGATAGTTAATGCCACAGTCATAATCCTTGACTAGCTCGAGCCATCTGCGTTGCCTCATGTTCAAATCTTTCTGTTCAAAGAAGTATTTCAAACTCTTGTGGTCGGTAAAAATCTCACACCGAACTCCATAGAGATGGTGCCTCCAAATCTTCAATGCGTGCACAACGGCTGCTAGTTCTAAGTCATGAGTAGGGTAGCTCAACTCGTGTGGCCTCAACTGCCGCGAAGCATAGGCAATCACCTTACCATTCTGCATCAAAACACACCCCAGTCCAACCTTCGACGCATCGGTGTAAACCACATAGTCTACTCCCGGTTCCGGCACGGCTAGAATAGGTGCGGTGGTCAACTTCTCTTTCAGCAATTGGAAACTAGCTTCACATTCCGGTGTCCAATTGACCTTGGTCCCCTTCTTCAGTTGTTGAGTCATTGGCCTGGCGATTTTCAAAAATCCTTCAATAAATCTCCGGTAGTATCCCGTCAGTCCAAGGAAACTCCGGATCTCGTTTGGGGTCTTCGGTGCCTTCCACTGTTGTACGGCCTCCACCTTTGCAGGGTCAACTCGAATCCCTTCGGCCGTCACAATATGCCCTAGAAAATTCACTTCCTTTAGCCAGAATTCACACTTACTGAACTTGGCGTACAACTTTTCCGTTCTGAGTGTTTCCAACGTGATCCTTAGGTGCTCCTCATGTTCTTTTTCATCCTTCGAGTAAACCAGCACATCATCTATGAACACCAGGACGAACTTGTCCAAGTATGGATGGAATACTCGATTCATTAAATCCATAAATACTGCCGGTGCATTTGTCAGTCTAAACGGTATTACTACAAACTCATAATGCCCATACCTCGTTCGGAATGCCGTCTTGGGTATGTGCTCCCTTCGTACCCTCAACTGGTGATATCCTGACCTTAAATCCATTTTCGAGAATACTCCTGCTCCCCTGAGTTGATCGAACAGGTCATCTATTCTCGGCAGAGGATACTTGTTCTTGAGAGTCAACTTGTTCAATTCCCGGTAGTCTATGCACATCCTCAGTGTCCCGTCTTTCTTCTTCACAAATAGCACCGGTGCTCCCCACGGCGACACACTCGGTCGGATAAAACCCAAGTCCAGTAATTCTTGTAGCTGGATTTTGAGTTCTTCCAACTCCTTCGGAGCCATCCTATAGGGTGCTTTCGACACTGGTGCGGCTCCTGGTTCCAGATCGATAGTAAACTCCAACTGTCGATCAGGCGGAGGGCCTGGCAACGCATCGGGAAATACGTCGGGAAACTCACGTACCACTGCCACATCTTCAACTTTCCTCTCTTTCTTGTCATGTCCCTGTAGATAAACGAGATAGGCCGGACGCCCCTTTCTAATCATCGTAGTTGCTTGAAGTGCCGATATCACACAAGTTCGCTGATTCATCGAAATTCCGTGGAAGGTAGAGGGCTCCTTCCCCGGGGTTTGTAATGAGATTTGTCTCTCTTGGCATCGGATAGTGGCATAGTTTTCAGCTAGCCAGTCCATCCCCAGAATAATGTCGACGTTAACCATCGGCATAACATGCAAGTTGTGAGCCACTAAGCTAAGTTCTCCCACCGTGAGTTCTATGTTCGAGCAAGATTGTGAAATTTCTACAAGGCCTCCTACCGGTGAGTTCACATTCATCTTACGTTCAAGTTCAACAACAGGCAGTCTTAAAGCAGTCACGCAAGTGTGCGATATAAAGGAGTGCGACGCACCCGTATCAAACAGAACAGCAACAGGCATGTCAAGTAGTGTTCCCATACCTGCCAGATTTTCCTGTTTTGGCTCCCCCTGTGGGGCTTTAGCTTGCTTGCGTCCCAAGGCATAGGCTCTAGCTTGAGTTGGGTATGGTTGGCGACGTTGCTGCTGCTGCTGAGGTGGTGTAGGATTCCCTCGAGGTCCATTCGGTGTTCCCCTACCTCCAGTGTTATTGTTGCTGCTCGGGCACTCTTTGGCGATGTGTCCAACCCCACCACACTTGTAGCACACGTTGGTCCCGACTCTGCATTCTCCCATGTGGTTCCTCTGACATTTGGCACAAAGCAGTGCTCTCTGGCGGAAATCTCCACTTTGGAATGGAGCCGCTTGCTTTCCTTTTCCCTGGGAAGAGTTTGGGATACTCTGGAACCTCTTGTTGTCAAAGGGTGCGCGGTTCCCGTCCTATTTCCTCTTGTCCCGGAAATTCTGCTGTGGGGTCGGCGGTGTCGGAGTAGTGGGTGTAACTGTCTTTTCCCGTGGCATCGCTTCCTCCACATCCAGTGCACGGGACAATGACTCGGCATACGAGAGTCTTCCACGGCATGCCAAAGCCATCCTGATTTCGTGCCTTTAAACCGGCACAAAACTTTTTCGCCATCTTCTCATTTGTGTTTACCTGCTCCGGTGCATACCGAGACATGTCGCATAGGGCACGGTCATATTCTGTCACAGTCATCCGCCCCTGTTTCAAGTTGTAGAACTCGGCCTCCTTTGCCTTGCGATAGCTCCTTGGAATGTACTTATCATACAGTTCCTCGTTAAAGTCTTCCCACGTCAGGGTGTCTAACTGTTCTTGCGTCATTGTCCGCTGCTTAGTCTCCCACCAAAACTCTGCTGACCCGGTGAGCTGGTAAGTCACGCACGAGAGGCGCTCCTGGTCGGTGCACCTTAAGAACTTAAAGATACGTTCTATGGCCCGAATCAAGGTCTCGGCCTTGGTTGGATCTCCCATTCCGTCAAACACGGGAGGACGTTCCTTTCGGAACTCCTTCTCGATGTTCCGTTCCGGCTGTGGCGGTGGTGGAGGTGGTGGTGGTGGAGGTTTTCCTTCAAGACCCACACTGCTTTGGGTCTCGTTGCTTGCCTCATTCTCGTGGTGAACGGCTGCACGTCGGGGAGGCATTCTGTTCAACACATGCGTTAGTACAAAAGTCCAATTTTACCATCACCACACCACACCACACAACTTTTCCAAAAGCGATAACACCAACTTTCCCAAACATAACAAGGTAAACGAACACCACGATAAAACAACGGGAAGCTTTATTAACTTAAAACCAAGCAAGTGCATGTTTCCACAAGGTCTTTGAAACAAGGAAAGAAAACAAACGTCAAGAGAAACTATTACATAGTTCGTCAAAACAAAACATTCAAAAGCTAACAAACGGTAAAGAAAACACTACTCCTCGGGAGCTCTCTCGTAATTCGCCCCTTCCTCGCTGTCAACCTCAACCTCCCTTTCAAGGGGCTCTTCTTCGGGGTCTTCCTCATCCTCCATGGGACCCTCCTCTTCTTCCTCATCATTCTCCCGCACATATGTAGCGACGTCGATATGCTTATCGACCACAAGAACTTCCGTCGCGGGAGGTGCTAAGGTACGCATCCCAAGTCTCCTCCTCTTGGGGAAGTTTGGCTGCGGCGTCTCAATCTCATACCGACCCCCGCTGTAGGGACTGCGGCTCGATGAGGGCGCCTCCTTCCTAGGAGGAGCATAGGGGGGTGGTCCATTACGAGCATCAACCAGTGCTTCCAAGAGAACCTTCACAAAACCATGCATGTCCCCTTGCATGCTGTAGTCGGGAAGCTTATGCCAGACGTATGACAGTGAAGCCTCGTCTGCCCACCTATTCCAAGGTGTCGGTAGTCCATCAATCAATCTCTTGATTCCCTCATAGTGCCTCACTCCACAGCCATGAGCATCCCGCCATAATGTCAAGTAATCGGCGACATAGGATATCAAAGGGGCCCTCTCGTCCCTCTCGAACCCGCGATACATTTCCACAGCCCGCAATCCATTCTCGACGTACCTTCCCCTTAACGGTGCGTGGATCATGATCGCCATCTACATAAAAGTGAGTCCCCTTAGCAACCAGTAGCAGAACAAGAAACAAAGCAAGGTAGAAAAGATAAAACGCGTAAAGAACGTCATACGTACTACCGTGCATACCTGTCAATTTCCAAAAGGAAAAGTCGTAACAATTCTTTTCTTTCTTTTTTTTTTGTTTATCATCTAAGGATAGATGTTTCGTCTTTTATAAACGTGGTACTTTTGCAACTTCGTCTATCCTTAAATCTATCACAATCGCGTTTCACAAGGTTATCCTTGCCTCGTCACCTTATCATTCTTTGGAAATCGCGCCCTTCTGCGCCCCGTTCGTTCTATCACTTCTAATATACTTCGTTTCAAACTTTTGCCTTCTTTCGCATTGAGTGCGGTGAGACGGAGTGTTGAGTGTTAAGCGAATACTTTTTTAGTCTAGCGAAACGAGTCTAGACTAGATAGAATAAATGACTCTCGGTCCAGAGCGGAAGGAAAGATTGCTCTGATACCATTCTGTCACGGCCGCACTTCCTAAGGATAGGAAGCCCGGGAAAATCGTGACTAGTGGGGGAATTAAGAAGCGAGGAAGAAGGGGGAAACAATTCAAGGCAATACAACTCATCAATCGAAAATGAAATTCCATTTACTTAAACCAACGTTTCAAAACCCAAGTTGCATAATGAAGGATAACAGAGTTCGACAATAAAGAAAATAACAGAGTTCTAAGGACTTGAATAGCGGAAGCAATTTGAGAGTGTAGCTACTACTACGTATGAAGACATAGTAGTAACCGAACAAATTCTCGAAATCATCACTCAACGTCCTCCGCCTCCCGACCTCGCTCAACCTGCACATAGGGAAAACATATGCAGGGGCTGAGTACTTGATACACCCAGTGAACTCATGCCCGAAAACATTCATCGTTAAGATATGTCAAGCCATCATCGTGTAAATCCCGAGTTTTTCTTTAAAAAGAATCGAGAAGCACAAAAATTCATTTCCATAAAAATAGTGTCCGCGCGGACTAACATCATCCTCCATCATATACAATATCTGAACCATCATGTGAAACGAGACTGTGGCCACAATCTCGATCACTGGACCGGCCGACCTAGGGGACGGCTCACGATCCCTATCAGTGCACTAGTCCGAGTAGGGACTCACTCCCTAGTCAGACCCGAATTCGTTAACTATCAAAGTCTAGTAGGATATTATCCCAGTAGACAATCAGATGGGCAATTCAAAACATAAAAACGTCATGACATACTATTTTAAACCACCCTTATTTCACCATAAACATATCATTTCAAAAAAAAAGAATTTAGTAGTAAAGCCCAGCTCAAAAGCTTAGAAGTTCCGTAAAATTCCTCGTTCCGACTTTTAGCTTGCGTGCGAACCACCTTTTCGGAAAATACATAAAATTCATATAAATTCTCGGTAACTACGATATTCAGAATGCATGCACTTTAATTAACATCTTTTAATTCTTTTTCTCGGTTTTCGTGCGTTTTTGGTTATTCGGTGGCCGCCCAAGGCGTCGCGTGCGACGCCGGTCGGCCGCTTACGCTCGTTTTTTTTTCCTCCGTTGGCCCCTCGTATTTTCCATAACATCGTAAATAATTTCTAAAAACTATTTACGCGCATACTTTAATTTTCGTAATTATTTACCGTTGAAAAAGTATTATTTCATACTTATGATAAAATAATTCATCCTTCAAAATATTCCGGGATTTAATTAAATAATTCCCCATAATTAATTTAAATTATTCTTTGCGATTAAGTTATCGGCCCACACCTTAATTATCTTTCTCACCTCCTTCTTCCAATTAAATCTTAAGCCCCAAATCAACTTATATGGAGCCCAACAAAACACTCAAAATAATTGATAAAGCCCAAATTTCTTTAGGCAAAGGCCCATTTTTACTCAAAACAAAAAGGCCCAAGAACACACACACACCCACACCCACGCCCATCTCTCTTTCTTCTTCTCTCCCTCTTTTCTTTCTCTTCCCTAATCTTCTCTCTCGACGGAAACCAGTCACCGCAACCACAACGGAACCCTCTCTCAAATTCCATCGCCTCTCCGTCGCCTTCACCACCCTCACGACGCCGCCGCACCGTTGTCACTACGGTCAGCCTTTTCTAGGCTCCGTCGCCCGCCGTCGGTGTGAGGAAGTCCAGCCGTCGCTGCTCGCCGCTGCTGTCGTTGTCCAGCCACCTTTCCGGCGGCCTGAAGTCAGCCGCTGCTGCTAGCCTCCAATTTCGCCGTCAGCCAGCCGGCACTGCTGTCGCAGAGAGGTCCAGCCGCCGGTGGTCACCCCCCTGCTGTCGCCGCCGCCACGGGCAACTCCGAACAGCCCCGAAACGTCCCGAAAGCTATGTTCTCGTACTCAAATTAAGTTCTTTCCGCATAAATTTTTATTTTGCCGAGGGGAAGTTCATTTGGAAAAACTTTTGATCCATTATTGATGGTGTATGATGTACACTATGCTAAACATGAGTTGTAAACTGGGAAAAGATTATACCTTCGTTGTTATGAACTCGGTCGAGGTATTTGATAGGCTGAGAGGAATGGCTCATTGACTAGGCGGTTGAATCTGTAAATGAATTGAGAAGTCGTTTTGAATTGGACTAGAATTGCTTTGTTTGAACTTTGATTTGGTGGAAGGAATTTACCTTGGCTTGTTATGATATTGAAGCAATACAAAGTAGTGGCTTTTCCTCAAACTCTCGGCTCTCTCCCCCTCTCTCTCTCTGGGTGAATGTTTTTGCTTAACAAAAAAGGAAGTGGAAGAGTAGGGAAAGATGAATGAACATAAATTGAATTTTGTGTGACCCTTTATTTTCTTGCAGACTTGAATGAGGAAGATGGAAGGTGAAAGAAAAATTTGAAGGGTCACCATATAGAGGATCGGCCGAGAAGAGGGAGAAAGAAAGAAAGAAAGAAAGAAAGGAAAGAAAAAGAAGAGTTGGGCTTGCTCCCACATTCATGGAAAGATTTGGGCTCTAAAAAAAATTAAAAGGTGTTGGGCTCAATTTGTTGTAAGCCCAACTTGGCAATTATTTATTGTTTAGTTAGATTTTTAAATAGTTAGGGCCCAAGCCATTTTTGTAAATAGTCATTTGGACTCTAATTAAATTTTTGGCCCTAATATACACATATACATACTTTATATTCTCGCATTCCTTTTGATCATTACAATTCATAGGACTTTATTAAATTTTGTTATCTTGTTCTTCACAAACAAAAATTAAAGTACGTTTAACGGCATCATTTATATTTGGTGTTGTCCCAAATATAATATCCCTTCGACCATTCCTCGATTTACGTGCATCGTTATCCATAGATAGAAAATATATTCCTTTCCACGTATTTCATTCGTCTTGCTAAAAAAATAGCAATTTCGTCGTCATTCTTTCAACGAGACCTCCAACATGTCTCCCAACGTTCACAATTAAACAATTAAGCACGTTCCTTTTCACATTTAACACATAAACCATAATTTTTTTCCATATCACATTCATCGAGAAGCACAGCATCTCGGAATAATTCTATCACTTATTTCGTTACATAAAAAAAATTAATTCCATACTTAAGGCACGGGTGTTACACCAATGGTTGTATGACAACTATTTCGCTGAGCAGCCGCGGTTTGGGGACAACTATTTCAGGCAGCGTTTTAGGATGCATCGGGATATCGTGAACGCTTTAGAGCGTCGGTACAAGTATTTCCGGTTGGATGCGAGTGGAAGACCCGATCACTTGCCTATACAGAAGTGCGCTGCCGCAATAAGGCACTTGGCCTACGGAGGTGTGGCTGACATCTTGGACGAGTATCTCCACATCAGCGAGACGACTGCCCGCGATTGTCTCAAGTATTTTTGTCAGGGCGTCATTGAGATATTCAGGGAGAGGTATTTTCGGAAGCCTACCCCCGAAGACTGTCAGGCTCTAATGCAGATGCACGGGAATGTGCACAGGTTTCAGGGGATGTTGGACAGCATAGATTGTATGCATTGGGAGTGAAAGAACTGCCCCACCGCCTGGATAGAGATATACACGACCGACTTTAAAGGAAAGAATCCCACGATGATCCTCGAAGCCGTGGCTGATTACTGGCTATGGATTGGCATGCGTACTTCGGGGTAGTCAGGTCGAACAATGACATCAACGTCCTCTATTCATCGCTCATTTTCAACGAGTAGTGCATGGGCATTGGTCCGACCATTAGTTACATCGCCAACGGCAACCATCACGATATGAGCTACTATTTGGCGGATGGGATATACCCTAGGTGGTCCGTCTTTGTGAAGACGTTCAGATGCCCAATAGATTAAAAGAAGATCTACTTTGCGCAACGACAAGAGACAGCGAGAAAGGATGTGGAGCGGGCATTTGGTGTGCTCTAGGCTCGATGGGCGGTGGTGAAGGGTCCAACACGGTTGTTGTATAACGACTGCATTGTTGATGTCATGTACGTGTGTATTATCATGCACAACATGATCGTCGAACAAAAAGGTCCAGAACTGACTGGCTGGACCAATGAAGATGCTGATGCTGCCGGTCCAAGCCACGGCGTGGCCACAACAATGGACGAATGGGGATACCTTACGAGGATGCCGATCGGGTCCGTGCATTTGTCGATATGTGATACGCTCAGATTTTGCATTATTTTAATGCCCTTATTTGGTCCGTTTTGAGTGTCAAAGTTGCATTACACATCCTTTATTTACATATTTTGTCTATTTAGGTATTTTGACGTGTTTTATGAGAAATGTGCATATTTGAGCCTAAAAAGATAGCCAAAAGTCGAAGTTGGAAATTTGGAGCTTTCGAGATGTCCAGTGGTCCACTGCAACACAACCAGCGACCACTGGCGGCCACCGACCGCTGAGCCAGTAGCGGTCCGCTCTGAAAAAGTTTTACTGAAAAGAGGAACACACCCAGTTATCGCTCCAAGCTACAGATAAATTCACAACGGGATGATTGTCGGGACCACTGAAACAACATGTAGCGGCCGCTGTTCAAGAGGCAAAAGCTACAGATAAATCTACAGCGGCTTTCTGGGAAAACACGGCGCACAAATTTGACCTACTTTCTCCCCAAGATTTACCATACTTGGCTACCTTTTTCCTTAATTAAGGATGGACGAATTTACAGCTACAAATACTCCCTCAAACCTATTCAACAAGGATCTTTTTTGCATGATAATTTTAGAGCATATTATTTGAGAGTTTCATCTTTGTCATCCAAAGTGCAAGGGTTTGAAGAAGGATTCAAGAGAAGATCAAGGCTACAAGGATTCAACCTTTGAGTTTTATTGCTTTAGTTCTTATGTTCTTTTTGTTTCCCCTAAAAACTATGTCTTTAGATTATTCTATCATTTGTAACTAAATTCATAGGATTTTAGGGATGTGTTAGTAACAACTTTAGTTATACAATTCCGTTTTTCTATTTAATATCCGTTTTATTCTTACTTCGTTTATTTTCTAAGTTCTGGATAATTGCTTAACGTTTGAGTGACACATTCTGTGATGATTTAATAGACTTGCTACATAATCACTTTTGAGTGACACATTCTGTGATGATTTAATAGACTTGCTACATAATCGTGAGAGGAGGTTGACGAGTTAGATCGGCTTAGTCGACACTACAATTAGCTCCCCTTAAAACGACACTGTTAATTGAGAATGAGGACTTTTCGAGGGGTAGGAGCTTTTAGGAGTTACAAATCTAGGATTGACAACCCTAGTGAGGTAATCTACGTTTGTTTCGCGTGAGCATAACTTAGGAGACTCGTCCTACTGAAGTAAGAGCTGTTCTAGGGTGGTAGTTGAAATTTGTATAACTTTAACTGTGAACGCACATCCCTGGAATTCCCTTTCTCATATATTTTTCTCTGTGTTTTATCTGTAATAGTTGTTTAATTCTATCCTTTAAAATTTTATTTTCAAAAATTCCAAACTTTCGGTTTTCCAAATAGTGAAAGAAGCTTAGCAGAAGGTAGACAATTTATGATTGTTTTCCCTGTGTTTGATATATGGTACTGACCTTTAGCTATACTCCCTCCGTTACATAGTAATGGAGACGTTTCTTTTCGGCACAGAGATTAAGAAAAATTGTGTTAGGTGAGTTAAGTAAGAGAGAATAAAGTGGAAAATGAAAAAAAGGTAGAGAGATGAAGAGAGGAAAAAGTAAGAGAGAGTAAAGTAGGTGTGGAAAAATGTGTTGACTTTTACTAAAAAGGGAAATGCCTCTATTACTATAGAACGTACCAAAATGATAAAATAACTCTATTACTATGGAACAGAGGGAGTACTATTTATACCCTGTATACTTGCAGGTATTTTTTGCGCTAAATATAGTGCATCAGCATACGCCAACAAGAAGCCCATATTCGACTCCAGCAGGATATAGTTGAAGAGTTGTGGGCGACGAGGAGTGCACGTTGATATTTATAATGTAATTAGTGGAAATGGTTGTTTTTTTGTTTAATTGTGCTTTTTAATTTTTTAATTTATTTTGATTATGCATGTTTTTTTAAATTTATATAAAATAGTTGCATTTCCCCGTATTCATGTCGAAATTTTAATTCCGTATTTGTGAAATGGTGATTTTGTTTGTTGGGATGTCCTAGTGCTAGTCCTAGTGCTTGTCCACTATTGTGCAGTGAGATGTCCTAGTGATGTGGTAGTGCAGTGATTAGTCCGTGGCAGGAGGTGTTTTTGGCCACTTCTAGTGCTAGTCCGCCACGAAATAACATACAAAATCCCCACCTACAATCGCCGATTGAAGGATTTGGAAGAAATTCTCCAATCGCCATCAAAACGCCGACACACACACCCACAAAACCAACAGATCGGCGACGAAATCAACAGGTCGGTGGTCTCAAAGCCGGAGACGTGCTAAAACATTTCCCAATCAACTATCAAGACTAAAATACAACTACTGTGCAGAACAATTGGTGGCCGATGACAGAGAAGGACATAAAATGGTGGAAGACCACAAATTTGGGGAAAAATCGATCGAAGGTAAAATCCAGATTACAAATATGATGATTCATTTGTTATTTAATGTTTGTATGTTTATAAATAGAACTTTTTGTTGAAGTTGTGATTCTCTATTGAGATCATCAATTTGGAACGAGAACAAAAGAAAGGAGAAAGAGAAAGAGTTGACCGTTGATGCCAGCTGAACTTTATTAAGTGTGATTTTTTTACTTAGCTCTTACTTAGCTTAGCTTAAGTGTGTTTAGCTTAGAGTATAAATAAGGTTCAACACTTTCTTTGTATCAATAAAAAAATCTCCTTTCCTTTTCCTCAAGTTTTTCCTCTTCTTCAAGTTCATATGGTTTGTTGTTTGATGATTGAATCGTATAGCTTCAACATGGTATCATTAGAGAATTCTTGTTTCTGCTTCGCTCGTGGTGTTTGATTTCTGTTTCTCATTGCTCGATTGTCTCTTTTCCGTGATGTATACTCTCAGTAATCGTGGTAATCGTGGTGGTGACCAAATCGTTTTTGCTGAAGATCATACCAGCCCTTACTATCTTCATCCTAGTGATAATCCGAGTCTTCAACTTGTTCCTCAGTTGCTCATTGGCTCGAATTACATCAATTGGAGCAGGTCAGTTGTTACAGCTTTGATTGCTAAGAATAAATTTCCGTTTGTTGATGGATCCTTGTTGCGACCATCCGATGATGATATACTTTTCTCCGCTTGGATTTGATGCAATAGTATGGTGGTTTCATGGATTAGGAATTCAGTTTCCCCTCAGATCTGTTCAAGTGTTATGTACCTTGACATGCTCATGAAATATGGTCAGATCTCAGAGATCGATTCTCTCAATACGACTATGCTAGATCCTATCAATTAAAACAGTAGATCATGTATCTGGTGCAAGGTCATTCGGATGTTGGCACCTATTTTACAAATCTTCGAATTATCTGGGATGAATATAAGCATTCTCAGCCCGTTGCTTGGTGTATTTGTAACAATTGTTGTTGTAATAGTGCAGCTCGTTGGCATACTCACCAAGAGAATGACTGCACAATGTAGTTCCTGATCGGATTGAATTCCTCATTCTCTCAGCTTCGGTCTTCTACTCTATCAATGGTACTGTTGCCCTCCCTATCTAAAGTCTTCTCTCTTGTTGTTCAGGAAGAAAGAAAACGGAGTGTTGATAGCAACATTGCAATGCCTTTCTCTACTCTTTCGAGTGAACAACCATTATCAGTCAACGTTGCTTCTTCGAATTTTAGCAGAGGAAAACTCGTGTGTTCTCATTGTGGTTGAACTAATCATACTGTTGATAGGTGTTTCTCTCTTCATGGCTTTCCTCAAAGTTATGGTAGGGGCAAAGGAAAACCTGGCTATGAGGACTTCTCTAAGAGGTTTTCTAACTCCAAAGTTGTCAATTATGCTGATGATTTAGTACCTGAAGGCAGTGAGAAAATGCCTCCAACTTCACTGCCTCAGTCAGCTATTCCTTCTCATGACCAGTTTCAGTTGATTTCTCTTTTGCAGACACAACTTGCTTCCACGTCTCCATTCTCTTCATCACCATCACCATCACCATCTCCATCTCCTGCTCATGTTTCTGCCGCACAAACAAGCTCAGTCCCTAATCCTCTACAAACTCCCTTCACTGGTACTACTTTATTTTCACCATTGGTTGTTGTTACTTCATCATCTTCACTTTGTGGCTTCTTGATACTGGTGCCACACACCATGTATGTTGTGATATCACTTTCTTCACTGACTCTTCTCATGTTAGCGATGCTTTTGTGAATTTACCAAATGGTGCAAAAGCCAATGTCACACATATAGGAACCATTCACCTCACACCTACAATCACTCTAAAGTTTGTTCTCTATGTTCCTAGTTTTTCTTTCAATCTCATCTCTATCAGTTCTCTCACTTCCTCTATATCCTGTTCCGTTTTTTTCACTCATGATTCTATACTTATTCAGGGAGCTTCTTCGGGGACTGTGATTGGGAGGGGTAGCAGACTTGGTAATCTCTATTCCCTTGATGTTTCCAATGTATCCAATCCAGGTTCCTCTGATTCCTTTGATGTTTCTTGTTTAAATTCTGTTGTAGCCATTGATCTCTGGCATATGAGACTTAGCCATTTGTCTTACAATAAACTCAAAACAATGAATGATGTTTAGTCTTTCTCCAAAAATTCTCACACTCTCTGTGAAATATGCCCTTTAGCCAAGCAACATCATCTTTCTTTTTCCAGTTCTAACTTAGTAGCTTCAGATGTTTTTGATCTCATACACTGCGATATTTGGGGTCCTTTTTCCCCCTGTACTACACAAGGATATGCCTACTTTCGGACAATTGTTGATGATAAGTCTAGGTTTGTTTGGACCTTTCTGATGCAACACAAATCTAATGTCAAAACTATACTGACACAATTCTTCCATACAATCTCTACTCAGTTCTCCAAAAAGATAAAAACTATTAGATGTGATAATGGACCTGAGTTCAATCTGTCTGCTTTATACACTTCTTTTGGGACTTTGGTTCAACATTCCTGTGTAAAAACTCCACAGCAAAATGCTAGGGTTGAAAGGAAACATCAACATCTTTTGAATGTTGCTAGAAGCCTTCTTTTCCAATCTCATCTTCCTGTTACTTTCTGGGGGATAGTATACTCACTGCCTCAAATATCATAAATAGAATTCCCTCTTCTGTTCTACCTGATAACATTTCTCCTTTTCAGTCCCTATTCCAAAAATCTCCATCATACAATCACTTAAGAGTCTTTGGGTGCTTATATTTTGCCTCCACTCTTCTCAGGCAGAGAGAAAAATTTTCCTCAAGAGCCTCTAAGTGTGTTTTTCTGGGTTATCCCTCGGGTTACAAAGGGTATAAGGTCCTCAATCTTGACACTATGCAAGAGATCATTACCAGAAATGTCGTCTTTCATGAAGAGATATTTCCCTTCACTATTTTATCACCATTTACTTTCCCTTCTGCCTCACATAATAATACTTCTACTCCATAAAGTTATTCAGCCTCAGAAAATGTCACCATAAATACTCCCATAAATACTTCAAATAACTCTTCTGCCACTGATCAGAATAATCAGGTTACAAGAGCTGGAAGACTCACTAAGCTTCCTTCTCATTTAACTGATTATCTCTGCAATTCAATGTCATCTTCATCCTCTTATCCTATCTCTTCTTATTTCTCTCTATCCAAATTACCCCCCACTCACCTCAAATATATTGTTCTCATGACTGTTGTCTTTGAGCCAAAATCATACTCCCAAGCTTCCTCTTCCTCTCATTGGCAGCAAGCCATGCATAAGGAACTCACTGCTCTGGAGAAAACTAACACTTGGAAAATTATGCCTTTACCTCCGAGCAAAATCCCTATTGACTGCAAATGGGTTTACAAAGTGAAGTTTAGAGCTGATGCTACAGTTGAGAGGATCAAGGCTCGATTAGTTGCCAAAGGCTTCACACAACTTGAGGGTGTAGATTTCCTTGACACCTTTTCTCTAGTTGCCAAGTTGACAACCGTTAAATTCATGCTTGCTCTTGCTGCTATTAAAGGCTGGACTTTGTCTCACCTAGATATAAATAATGCCTTTCTTTTTGGGGATTTGAGTGAGGAGCTCTATATGAATCTGCCTCCTGGGCTGATTGTTGAGGGGGGCAGCTCTTCTAGGCCAAAGCTTGTATGCAAGCTGAATAAATCTTTATATGGTCTAAAACAGGCATCTGGGCATTGGTACCCCAAGCTCTCTGAGGTGTTGGCCAAGTTCGGGCTCCAACAATCAACATCCGATCACTCATTCTTTTACAAGAGTGACAGTTCTACTTTCTTTGGTGTAGTTGTCTATGTTGATGATATCCTAATTGCTACTTCTAGACCTGACATGATTGGGGCCTTCAAACAATTCCTCTCATAGTTTTTCAAATTCAACGATTTAGGAATCCCAAAGTACTTCCTTGGCCTTGAGATATCCAGAAACAAGAAAGGAATTTTGGTTTCACAGCGGAAATATGTGACGGACTTGCTCAGAGATGCTGGGTTGTTGGGATGCAAACCATCTTCAGTTCCCATGGATCCAGTGAATCAGTTGAAGCAAGACACGGGAAATCCCATGAAAGATCCATCCAAATTTAGAAGGCATATTGGGAGGTTGCTTTATTTGTGCATCACACGACCTGACATAACATTTGCAGTACATAAACTCAGCCAATATGTTTCAAAGCCCTGTGATGAGCATTGAGAAGCAAGTGAGAAGATACTCAGATATCTAAAAGGAACTCCTGGCCATGGTTTGTTCTATTCCAGTGATAATAAACCTGCACATAGCATTTTTTCAGAAGAATATTGGGATGCTTAGATACAAGAAGGTCTATGACAGGTTATTGTTTGTTCCTTGGCTCTTCATTGGTGTCTTGGAAGGCAAAGAAACAGCACACCATATCTAGATCGTCAGCTGAGGAAGAATACAGGGCCATGGCACAAGCGACATGTGAAGTGGTCTGGGCTAAAGCTTTATTGGGAGACTTTGGCATTACAGTGGAGAAGGCTGTACCCTTGTTCTGTGATAATCAAGTAGCAGTTCACATTAGCTCGAACCCCGTGTTTCATGAGCCTATGAAGTATATTGAAATTGACTGTCACACTGTGAGGGAAAGATACTTAGAGGGGGTAATCAAGCCCTTACATATAAGGAATGATTTGCAGCTAGCTGATATTTTTACTAAACCTTTTGGAGTTTTTGCTTTTGAGGGCATTTTGAGCAAGATGAACGTGCAGAGTATGTATTGTCCATCTTGAGAGGGGGTGTTGAAGTTGTGATTCTCAATTGCGATCATCAATTTGAACGAGAACAAAAGAAAGGAGAAAGAGAAAGAGTTGACCATTGATGCCAACTGGACTTTATTAAGTGTGATATTTTTACTTGGCTCTTACTTAGCTTAGCTTAAGTGTGTTTAGCTTAGAGTATAAATAAGGTTCAACACTTTCTTTGTATGGTTGTATCAGTCAGAAATTCAATCAATAAAAAAATCTCCTTTCTTTTTCCTCAAGTTTTTCCTCTTCTTCATGTTCGTATGGTTTGTTGTTTGATGATTGAATCGTATAGCTTCAACACTTTTCTCTACAGCTTTTATGAATAGAATTCCTACAAATTTGCATGTCTATAATCTGGCCTAGATACATACTAACAAAAATGGAAAGTAATTCACCATTTTTGCCTGTTATGCATCGACAAATTTCCTACAAAATTTGTATATCTATTGTATGACCTGAACTCATAACAAATTTGGGGAACTAATTCGCCATTTATGCCTTTCTTATAGGAGTATTTTTGTAAACTAGAATTCATCAAAACAAAGCAACGAATATCAGACCACCGAGAGACAAGTATTTCAAAATCAACGCTTTCATATGTTTTTAAATGGATTGATGCAATTGTTTTGTACATGTCCTCTGTTTTACAGACGAAATAGAAGAAAGAGCTGTCCCCAAAAGCAATCAAAGCTTAAAATGACAGCAAATAGAGATTATAAGGTTTACTTTAACTCACCTGATTGATGACTTTTTATGGTAGTAGATTTCTTTAATTTCTTCTTTTCATTAATTTGAGTAATTATGGCTGCCAAAAAATGGTTAACATTAGAATCATATCACAAATAATAAAAAATAAGTTGTCATTAGAAATGATTTCATGTATAGATATAAACAGTTCCTAAAAATAGGAAATATAAAAACCTAACTTAATCTTGTTGCATCTGCAAAAATAATTTATTCTTATTCTGTTTTATTTGAATTCTGATTTCTGGTGGATTATGAGGAGATAGAGAACAATCACATGTTCCTCTTGAATGGAAAATATGTTGGTGTTCTAATGCATCTATTTTCTGTTTATTTGGTTCATAATGGTTTTATGAGAAAACTGTATAGTATAATTATCTGTTCCTCATGAATGAAAAACATGTTGGTATTGTAATTCATCTTTTTTTGTTACAGTATTGATCCATTGATTGATATATTGATAAAACTGTTTGATAATATGTGACTTTTGTATGGAATAAGATGATTCCACTGCTTCTGTTTGTACTGATCCAGATCTAAAGAGTTCTAATCTTGTATTTATGGAGTGGACTGGTTTTCGGTAGGAAACCTAGTCATTTTACTTAAAAAAAAGATTAAAAATGTATAACATAAAATGGTTTTGATCTTAAACATAACAGAATAATCTGACTTTCTTCATGTGCTAACACTAAGAGCTACTAAGTGTCCAAGTTCATAAAACTGCCAAAAGATTGATATGCTAATATTAAGACTAATTACAACGTAAAATCTAAACATAAAACAAATATTAGATTAAAATAATATAGAGAATGAAATAACACATCTACAAAAATCATTAGACAACTGGTTAAGTGTTAAAAATATGACCTTGACATAAATGCAGAATCCTAGTTATAATATTCAGCAGTGAAGCACCAAATTAGAGAAATTAAAATGAGCAAAAGTAACAAGTATGAGTAGTATTCTATGATAAGACCTTTCAGCTTCACTTTAAATAACAAATGAAAACAAATAAAAAGGACCAAAAGAAACCTCTGAACACCCAAAACTATATCAGATTGTATAAAAGTAAGCAACATCTCACTTTTCATCTTATATAGCCAATTATAACTGCATTACAATTTTAACTTCTATAGGATATAAATAAACTTTTTTACATAATATGTTCCCTTTATTAGTGTTCTACTTTGAGTAGCCAAATAAAATATTTTTAACTTCAGTAGTATATAAAGTATAATCACCAATAAAATCATAACTTAATTCCATAAAATTTTACTTTGAATAGTTGTTAATCTGTTACACTCTTAAAATAAGTTAAGATAAAACAAATAAGATTGGAAAATTATAAGATCTAACAAATGAACATACAGTTGTTAAACTTTAAAATAAAATTTGTTACAACACAATAGAGTTACAGAATTAATACATCTTTAATATGATGAAAAATTATAATAAACTTTGCTTATTAAGATTATATCGTTAAGGGTTTAACATAAAGTTTGTGCTTGATTAGAATAGAAATAGATAAATTAAATGTTAGCAAAAATAAAAAGCAGATGTTAAGATACACAAATTCATAAAAGAAGCTCACCCTATCAATTTGACTCTAAAAATGATGGCAAACTGCACCATCAGTCCATCACAGAGGCATTACAGTAAACTAAACAAAAAAGAATTGATACCAAAAACATTCTAAGATCAACAAACATGTAACTTCAACAAATGGCCAGCAAAATAAAACCAAAGCACAAAAAATCCACTAAAAATGAGATTCGTAAGATAGCATTCCAGCCTGGTCAGTGTCAAGATTTTCTAAACAGATGACAACCTTATTTTTCTTTAAAACTTCATCAACACACCCTTCAAAATCCAGATCAAGAATCAAGACATCTCTTGGCTGTGGATTCCTCAAGCAGCTCACACTCAACATCCTTGGTTAATTGTCATGACCACAACTCCCTAGTAATAGGAAGTGTAGCTATTTCGCGACTAAACTAATTCAATGGTCACAAGCTCGTTATAAATAGGTACTCAATTCAAGGAAACAGATGTCTCATAGTGAAAGGGTACAACCTCATCGAAATCAGAGTAATTAACTAAGTGCATAGTCTTTTCTAAAACGATTCTTAAACTTGCAGCGGAAGGTTCCAAGACGAAGTAATATGTGTGAAGACATATTAAATTAGCTACTTATTTAAAGTTCTTTCCCCAACACCTCCTCTGCTCTGATCACGTTCAACCTGCACATTAAGAAAACAATATGCAGGGCTGAGTATTTGGTATACTCAGTGGGTTCATTGCCGAAAACATTTCTTATTAAGTTGTCAGCCATACTTGAGTGAGAGCGGGGGTTTTTCTGAAAATAATTCCCGGTCACTAAAATTTTATCTTTTCATAAGTTTGACTGCGCAGTCACATAACATCTCATGATATAGCATATCTGATCTATATGAACCAGGAATGTGGCCACATTCCACGACGGTCACTGGACCGGCCAACTCTAGTGCAAGCACACGGTCCCTATGTGTACACTAGTCCGAGTAGGGTTTGTGGCCCTACTAGGACCCGAATTCGATTTAACTTGCTTGGCATAACCAACAGATAGGTAATCATAAATAAAACAAGGCATGACAACTTATCTAAAAAATATTCACGTTTTCACATAAAATTACGTTTTGAAAGAAAAGCCCACCTTGTTCGCTTAAACTTTCAAATGAGCGTCCCTTGACTGGATTTTACTTGTCGTGCGACGACGCCCCTTCATAAACAAATAATATACTTACTTTAGGCTTAAGTAATTATTTATTTAGCGTGTATGCATTCCTAAGCGTGTGCTTATTTTTTACTTCCTTCTTTCTAAATCCATAAATCCTTAATCATTAAATCAAGCGATTTACTTAATTCAGGAATTTCACCGAATTTTTCGAGTATTAGTTAAATTTCTCGATTTTTATCTCTAATGATTACCCACTATTTTATTTGTTAAGACATTAGGGGAGTCTATAAGGTAATTTCGATGCTTTAATAGCGGCTCACGCTATGATCTAAATTATCATAAGTCCAATTCTGAATTTAAATCCTCTTGGATTTAATTACTTAAGTAAATTAGGATTCTTACCTTGACTATTAAAAGTCCAATTTAATCATTTATTGAACACTATGCTAACACGACCAACACTTTTCTTCCTTCCGTAGCTTACGGAATTAATTCTCATAGTCTCAAATTTATTTAGGGTAGTGGCCCAAACAAATTAATGGTCCAAGCAAAAATTCAATGGTCACACGCTCGTCATAAACAGGTACTCAATTCAAGGAAACAGATGTCTCATAGTGAAAGGGTACAACCTCATCGAAATCAGAGTAAATAACTTAGTGCATAGTCTTTTCTAAAACGATTCTTAAACATGCAGCGGAAGGTTCCAAGACGAAGTAATATGTGTGAAGACATATTAAATCAACTACCTAGCTACTTATTTAGAGTTCTTTCCCCAACACCTCCTCTGCTCTGATCACGTTCAACCTGCACATTAAGAAAACAATATGCAGGGCTGAGTATTTGGTATACTCAGTGGGCTCATTGCTGAAAACATTTCTTATTTAGTTGTCAGCCATACTTAAGTGAGCGCGGGGTTTTTATGAAAATAATTTTGCGGTCACTAAAACTTTTATCTTTTCATAAGTTTGACCGCGCAGTCACATAGCATCTCATGATATAGCATATCTGATCTATGTGAACCGGGAATGTGGCCACATTCCACGATGGTCACTGGACCGGCCAACTCTAGTGCTAGCACACGGTCCCTATGTGTACACTAGTCCGAGTAGGATTTGTGGCCCTACTGGGACCCAAATTCGATTTAACTTGCTTGGCATAGCCAACAGATAGGTAATCATAAATAAAACGAGGCATGACAACTCATCTAAAAAATATTCACGTTTTTACATAAAATCACGTTTTGAAAGAAAAGCCAACCTTGTTCGCTTAAACTTTCAAATGAGCGTCCCTTGACTGGATTTTACTTGTCGTGCGACGACGCCCCTTCATAAACAAATAATATACTTACTTTAGGCTTAAGTAATTATTTATTTAGAGTGTATGCATTCCTAAGCGTGTGCTTATTTTTTACTTCCTTCTTTCTAAATCCATAAATCCTTAATCATTAAATTAAGCGATTTACTTAATTCGGGAATTTCACCGAATTTTTTGAGTATTAGTTAAATTCCTCGATTTTTATCTTTAATGATTACCTACTATTTTATTTGGTAAGACATTAGGGGAGTCTATAAGGTAATTTCGATGCTTTAATTAGCGGCTCACGCTATTATCTAAATTATCATAAGTCCAATTTTGAATTTAAATCCTCTTGTATTTAATTACTTAAGTAAATTAGGATTCTTACCTTGACTATTAAAAGTCCAATTTAATCATTTATTTAACACTATGCTAACACGACCAACACTTTTCTTCCTTCCGTAGCTTACGGAATTAATTCTCATAGTCTCAAATTTATTTAGGGTAGTGGCCCAACGCGCCAGGTCCAAAATAGAAATGAACCACCCTCCTTCCTTCACCCCTCATTGCTGAGAAATTCCCAAATTGCAAGGGTGAAAACCCTAGGCCCCAAATGCCTTCCGCTGCTCCCGACAGCTCTCGTTGGCCTTCCCCCGGCGTCGCTGCCTCATCACCACCGCCAATCCCTTCAACCTCGCCGAGCACTACCGTGCTGGACTCTGGCTCCTCCCCCTCTCGAACACACAGATTAGGTAGGAACCCTAGCTTGGGGTGAAACCGGAATCCCCCCTTCTTCGCTGCCCGTCGACCCCTGCTCTGGGAGGTACGGACGCATTGGCGAAAAACCACAGACCGTCGGCTCGCCCTCACCACGGTAGGGATACGTCCGGTGACCATTCATGCCGTGCGCCCACTGTCCGCCGTCTCCTCGCGTCACTCCACGGCGACCCGGAGCCGTCAAGATGCCATCGTCTCCATTCACCCTCAGCAGAGGGAGCTAAGTTCCCTCTCCAATGTTCATGTCTTTTGATTTCCTTGTTGAGGTGTTAAACGAGAATCGATAGTTTCTATGCTTAATCTAACCGAATTCTTAAGTTAGCATATATATATATAGGGTAGTGTTAAAATCCTATATACCACTTAGATTTAAGTTCCGTTTTTATTGGGATCGTTGGATCTTGAGGATGATCGATCTAGATTTAATTCTTATAGTAGCATTCCGTAGTTCATTATTTAGTTTATTTCGTGCATTATGAGGGTGAATTAGTAATTATATGTGCTCAAATCTGGAGAAACCGAGGAGCTGAGATTTTAGCGGGATACACCCACTACTTTCCATGTACTCCACGCCTCATTCATCATCATCCTTAATTACTCCAGCTTCTCTCTCCATTTTTGACTTCTCAAATTCCAGCCAAACCCTAGCCGCCTCCACCACCGTTTTCGCCGATACAAGCTTAAATTCATCCGCTGTTACCTTCGATTTTCAGTCATCCGTTCTGTTCTGAACAATACTCCACCGCCACCATCACCGTTTTCGCCAATAAGAAGAGGTAGGGTTTTCGAATGTGTATGTACTAGTTTAATTTTCGAGTTGCAACAACCCTTTCTCCAAGTTTCGCCTGTAACACACCACAATTCAACTGCATACCACCGACCGGCCGTATTTGCTAATACAGTCTAATTCCCCTTTGTTTCGTTGGATTCCTTCGCAGTTCTTAAAATGACAAAAAGAGGACGACCAACAAATTCACAACAATCCCAGCAAGAGGGTGAGCCTTTGTTTTTCATTTGCAATTCGAATTGATGTTTATTTTTGGATTTTACTCCGACATGGTTTAACATAATTTTGCAATTCGAATTGATATTTTATTTGCAAAATATCTGCTTGTTCTGTACTTGTTAAAATCTCTTCATTATTTTCCAATGTTACTACATTATTTGAATATGTGAATGCATTATGGTCATTTCTGTTTTAAATTGTCAGATAACAAATGTAATATTAGTATACTCATTAATTCATATAATCTCTGCATTATGTTCAAATGTGATTGCATTATTTTACTATATCCTTGAATTATGTGTAATGCTGTTTTATACAGTAAAAGAGGAAAGGTATTTAGTGTTACATTCTGTGTATTAAATTGAAAATCTGCTTGTTCATTAATTTTTAAAATCTCTTCATTATTTGCCAATGTGACTACATTATTTTAAAATGTGAATGAATTATGGTCATTTATGTTTTATATTGTCAAATAACAAATCTAAAATTAATATATTCATTAATTCATATAATCTCTGCATTATGTTCATATGTGAATGCATTATTTTCATATATCCTTGAATTATGTGTAATTCTGTGTTATACAGTAAAAGCGGAAGGGTATTTAGTGTTAGATTCTGTGTATTAAAATTGTATATCAATGCATTATTTTCCTATATGATTACATTATTAAAGTTGTTGGTGCGGTTATAGATTGTGAACGAGTACATTGAAAATCTGCTTGTTCATTACTTGTTCAAATTTCTTCATTATTTGCCAATATGACTACATTATTTGAATATGTGAATGCATTATGGTATATTATTTCATTATTTGGATTTGATAGTGCATTATGTAGCCTTTTTTTTACATTACGTTTGATTTTGATATGCAGAGATGCAATTGTGTATGAGGACAACTAAAAACAAACGGTGCAGAGTGAGTTCCTTTCGTTGGAACCGTTCAAAGCTGTCAGCCCGGTCATTATAGACACTTGGTGCTCTTACTTGAATAACATGGAGAAGCTAAAGGCACCAGATAGTAGTTGTCATTATTTTGATTGTTGTAGGAAATACGAACTATCAACGGGCTGATGAGTACTTCAATGAGTTAACCGCACAGTTATTAGAGTAATTCAGTGTTATAGAATCCAATAACGAACAAAAATTCGGTGCATGTATCAGTTTAAACGTTGTTATTATTGAGTGCGTACTACACCCTAACCCCTACACTTATTAAACCCTTAGGGGTAACAGAAAACGTATGGCAAACATCGAAACACGCCACATCTTATTCGTATACATTGCAGTTCAAATATGGTGCATTATATAGTCAATAAAATCCATTACTCGTTAACATTCGGTGCATTATTCGTATCAGATCGTTTCCATTCGGTGCATTATTCGTATCGGTTTAAACGTTGTTATTAATGAGCACATACTATACCCTAGCCCCTAGGCTTATTAAACCCTAAGGGGAAACAAGAAACGTGTGCCAAATATCGAAACACGACACATCTTATACGTATACATTGCAGTTCACAAATGGTGCATTATATAGTCCACAATATCCATTACTCGTTACCATTCGGTGCATTATACGTTTATGTTTAAACATTGTTATTAATGAGTACGTACTATACCCTAGCCCCTAGGCTTATTAAACCCTTAGGGGAAACAAGAAACGTGTGTCAATCATCGAAACACGACACATCTTAATTGTATACATTGCAGTTCATATATGGTGCATTATATAATCAATAATATCCATTATTCGTAACCATTCGATGCATTATTAGTATCAGTTTAAACGTTGTTATTTATGTGTACGTACTATACCCTAGCCCCTAGACTTATTAAACCCTAAGGGAAAACAAGAAACGTGTGCCAAACATCGAAACACGGCACATCTTATTCGTATACATTGCAGTTCACATATGGTCCATTATATAGCCAATAATATCAATTGTTTGTTAACATTCAGAGCATTATTTGTATGTTCATTACTTGACTGATTCTGAACATTATTTGGCTATTTGAATGCATTATTTATCTTGTTTTATGCATCACGTGGTTGCTGTTGTACGTACTAGACCCTAGCCCATAGGCTTGTTAAACCCTTAGGGAAAACAAGGAACGTGCACCAAACATCGAAACACGGCACACCTTAAATGAAACGGGGCTGGATAAATGTTCATTACATATCACAAATAATG
This sequence comes from Salvia splendens, assembly GCF_004379255.2. Lineage (NCBI taxonomy): Eukaryota > Viridiplantae > Streptophyta > Magnoliopsida > Lamiales > Lamiaceae > Salvia > Salvia splendens. The sequence continues at coordinate 21,622,478 of NC_056043.1, read as the reverse complement.
CATTACAGAAACTAAAACCACGCATTACACTACATAATATGTACATTATGTATATCTGTTTTAAAAAATGCCTACGCGCTATGCATGTGCAACCCCGAGGAATTACTGCAGCTCGTGTATTTGGACAACATTTTTTAGACTTAGAACATACTACACCCTAGCCCCTAGGCTTGTTAAACCCTTAGGGAAAACAAGAAACGTGGGTAAAACATCGAATTACGGCACAACCTAAACTAGGGGCTAGGATAAATGTTCATTACATACCACAAACAATGTTCATTATAGAACCTAAACTAAACGGGTAAGGATAAATGTTCATTATATACCACAAACAATGCATTACAGAAACTAAACTACGCATTATACTACACAATATGTACATTATGTATATCTGTTTTAAAATATACCCACGCGTTATGCATGTGCAACCCCAGACGAATTACTCCAGCTCGTGTATTTGGACAACATTTTTTAGACTTAAAACATACTACACCCTAGCCCCTAGGCTTGTCAAACCCTTATGGCAAACAAGAAACGTTCGCCAAACAACGACACACGGCACAACTTAAATTATAATATTGTCAAGGAGTTGATCGAATATTTGTTTGTTCATTACTTGGTATAAGCTGTTCATTATTAGGCGATGTGATTACATTATTTGCCTATGTGCATGCATTATGTTCATTTCTGTTTTTAATTGTCAACAGCCAAATGGAATATTTGTTTATTCATTACCTCATATAATCTCTGCATTACGTTCATATGTTAATGAATTATTTTCATATATGCATGAATTGCCGTTGGTCATTGTTGAAATAGCTTATGCTCATTAAGTAAATGATTATGTTCATTAATGTGTATATTTGTATTCATTATATGTCATGTATCATGCATCATGTCAAAGTTTTTTTATATTGTCCAGGAGTTGATCGAATATTTGTTTGTTCATTACTCGGTATAAGCTCTTCATTATTAGTTGATGTGCTTACATTATTTGCCTATGTGCCTGCATTATGTTCATTTCTGTTTTTATATGTCAACATGCCTCCTTCGAAGCTAAATATGGCTGAGATTAAAAATTAAACGAAATCTGCATAAAATAATATGAAAATCTGCACAAATACTTAGTGGGAAATCTGCATAAAATAATACGGCTAAAATTATGGAGCATTCCATAACTAACTACAAATGTTAATCTCTATTATGCCCTTTAAACGTTTAAAATTTAAGAAATTAACTAATTATCTGTCAATGTTTTAACCATCCGATCACAACAAATCCACGACTGAGATTAAAAAGGAGATTGGATTAATAGTGGAAAAAGGATTTGAATACAATCCTATATATATATATATATATATATATATATATATATATATATGTGTGTGTGTGTGTGTGAACGTATTATATATATGTATAATATGTATCTCAAAATCACAATACGTTAACATAAATTAACTATTTTTTCATTTGGCATTTATACATGAAAAAATTTAAATTATAATGATAAAGTAAATCATAATTAATCATGTTAGTACTATAAGCACGAAATTAAAATTGTTTATATAATTTATTTTACTATTACACTAAATAAAAAAAATTATAAATATTGTATGTATCTCAAATAATCCCAATGGATTAACCGAAATTTAGTAGTATTTTTTCATTTTATATTCATAGTTAATCGTACTAGTACTATTGGCATGAAATTGAAAATATTTATATAATTTTGTTTTACCATTATAAAAATAAAAAAATATGTACTTTATATATGTCTTAATAGTTTATATTGTTGTAATTTGTAAAGTTTTAAAATTTCAAATGTTATTCTATTTATAAGAACTAGATACCTTATTGTAATTTCTATACTTCAATTATTTCCACTTGTCAACTTATAATTAGTGGGGCATACCATGTCATCATGCCACGTGGTGTGTCTAGACCAATGAATATTTTCTCGTGACTCTCCACCTTCTCTCTTTCTCTACGCCGCCATTACTCTACTTCAACCCTCAACCAACCTTCAAACACTCGATAGAAACCCTAAAATTCAGAAAATCAAGCACAAAATCTCGCCGCCTACGCCTCTACACCGTGAATTGGTGATTTCCAGCCACCACTACTTTGAGAATCGGCGATTTCCGGCCACCACTACTTCGAGAATCGGCGATTTCCACCACCACTACTTTGAGAATCGACTAATTTCAGGAATTTCGAATGGCTCTACACTGCTCAGCCAGTAATCGGCAAAATTAATCCACAACTACAATGTTTTAGGTTTTTCCGTCGACAAGGTATGTTGATCGGAATACGTTTCCGAGAATATTGTTGTGTTTGTTTATTCAGATTAATGCAATGCATGTTTTTATCGATTTTTGTTCATGTTTGCTTGATGTTGCTGCGAGATTTTATTCCTACAATGTATACCTTGTTTAATGTTGATATGTGTTTTTGTGAGAGATTTATTGTTTTGATCTGAGGTTTTTCCATGATTTTGGTTGATGTTTTGGAAAACTATTAGAAATGGGTCATTCACCCCTTAAAAGGCCTCATAAGGGGGAGGGTTATCCACATTTATATAGATTAGATGGGATCTTCACCAAGTCGATGTGGGACAGAATTTAGAGGATTTAACACGCCCCCTCACGTGTGGGCCGGAAAGGACATCGGTCTTCCACTCGTGAGGTAGATAAGAGATAAAGAGAAAACCATCATCGACTTGGGCCCGCTCTGATACCATATTAGAAATGGGCCACTCACCCCTTAAAAGGCCTCATAAGGGGGAGGGTTATCCACACTTATATAGATTAGATGAGATCTTCACCAAGTCGATGTGAGACAGAATTTAGAGGATTTAACAAAAACCTAGATGAAGCTCGGTTAGGAAACCCTAGATCAGTGAGCTACTGTAACCAAGCCATGTGAGATCTTTTTTGTGGATGATTTGGATGATTTGTGGATGATTTGGTTGATTTTTGGATGATTTGGTTGTCTATTAATTGCTTTATTGTATCTGCTTCATTTTTTTGGATGTTGCTTGTTTGGTGGACAATATTTGATTGATATTCTTGGTTTAATGCAGTGTAAAACTAAACAAGGGGGTGAATGCCATGTCGTTCAGATTAAAGCCGGAACTATTTGCAAATGTTATGGAGTATTTAAATGTGAAGTAGAAGCGGGATATAATAGAATGGGCTTCGGGGCACTTCTGAATTTCAAGTTGAATTAAATACCTCCAAAACTGGGGTTCTAGCTTGCAGCATACTTCAATCCCGTTGCTTGTGGCCTACCTATAGGAGGGTCTGGGACCGATTGCAAGCACATCAATGAAGTTGATGTGCATCTAACACTTGGTCTTCCGAAAGGTGGACATCCTATTGAACGGAAACCCAAACAGGATGATGTATCTTGGATGGAAGCCATTGCCAAATCTCCGAACAAACGCCGAAAACGTATAAATATTGATGACATTGCCATTCTTATGTTAGAAATGGTAGATGGTGGTGACCAGCTCAAGAGATTGTTCTTGGTATTGATGGAGTACTGTCTTATAGAGATCCCTGGAGACAGATGTGTTATCCCAAAGATCCTGCATTTCTTGGATGATTTTTCAATCATTCATGACTACAATTGGTGTGGATATGGAAGGACTTGGAAAGAGACGAAAACGCGATTAGAATGTGGATAAAGTTATATGGAATGATAACCGAACCAGTCGGATCAGTTAGCAAATATTGTTGCCACTTAATCAATGCAGACTTGCTCTCACTCTTTCTTCCTTACCAAAGTAATTTGTAAACTCTCAATTTTGCACAACTTTAACAGTAAAGCGGCAAGTTCGGGGTCGATCCCACAGAGAAGTTGGTGTGTTGAGTGTGTGCGTAGTGAACATGGGGGTTGGCTGCTGTCATGCTTTAACTTGGGAGTTTTTAACTACTGTTTTTACTCTAGGCAGAATTAAACTAGCTAGCTTGATCAACGGAGATTTAACTACTGGGTCAAGTAAATTGCAGGTAACAACGGAAAAGTAAATGCGAGGATGAAAACGAAATAACTTTGATTAAACTAAACTGAGAGCAATACAGCCTGAAATTAAAACTAAGCTAATACTTCAGAAAATAAGAAAGCAAGTAAAACCGAGAAGAATCTCGGCGGGTAATTTAGGAATACGCCGATAGAAAACAAGTATTCTGCAGCGCTTCTTTAATTCCCCTTTCTAACTACGAATTACTTTATCTAAGCTAAGCTATTCTAGAGAACTGGACTAAGCTAAACTAGACGAAAAGTAAGGGATCTCCTCCTTCTTGTGATGGCACACCCTCTATTTTTAAGCTCAATTCGGCCTCCAGCTGGATAACGATCTCGACAGGGAATATTCACTCATGCTGAGAATGAGCGACTCATTGATTGCTACGTGCCTTTCTTCTAGAATGACGACGCTTTTGAGTAACAGATTCATGACTCAGGTCCGTCCCTGCGTCTCTTAAGCTAGCACGTGTCCCCTTCTAGAACATTGTCCTTGATAACAGAATGGTGCGCCACATCCAGCTCATTTCCTCACGTGTTCTTCTTCTAGAAGCCAGCGGTCCCCGCCTAACTGCTTGATCACTCCCCTTGATCAACTCCCCCGATTCTTGGCCATTTATCGCCTTTTGTACTTGCTTGATCAGTTTGGCCTTGCTGTCTTGGTCAAGTGGCATTCCTGCACATTTAACACTTATTTTACGCGATAAACCGATCAAGCAGCGTACATTTTACCCTTAAACCGATGCATGAAATGAGCCTTATCAAACTGCTAACACTTAAAACATACTTGTCCTCAGTATAAAGAAAAAAAGAAAAGAAAAAAGATAAGGCAAATTTCAGGCATGGTTTACTTATTTCACAGGTAAAAGAAAAAAGGAAAACAAGACTTCAAGATAAAAAAACACGTATTCACATGTATGCATTAGGCCGAATAATTTTCCAACAATCAAACCCGAGGTCGAGGTCAATCCATTTTGCCAGTAGCTTGTGTTCCTTCTCTTTCGTTTTTACTTGATCAAGGTGTCAGCTTATCAAGATTGCTCAATTTAAAAACTACTGTTGGATTCACTCAGTCACTCATTTCTCACCAGAGATGTTAGGACTTGTTCACTCGGTGTTGCCATAAATTTAATACTCTGAATCGGACTGCACAAGATAGTTCCTTAAGGTCTTTGTTTTGGGTTGTAATGGGGCTCAAGGGCAGTAACGTATTAGGGTAGGGTCCTAGGGGTTCTAAGTTTAAAGTAAAATTTGTAAATTAAAAAGAAAAATCACATGAGTCAAAAAGCCAAAGATTTGACTAAACTCGCTGGATCAGATTTGAGATATTTATTTCTTCCTCTGTTTGATGCTCCTTCTTGGTCAAATTTCGACCTTTAGCCTTATAACTTCCGGCTTATTTCCTGACTTTTGATTTTCTGGGTCATTTTACAACTATTTCCTGCCCTCTTTTTCTCAAACCTTTTCTTCATTTCTTTTTATATGATCAACCCGATTGTCTAACTTGATCAACCCGACTACCCTTCATTTCGACCATTCTATCGCTATCCCCTTTTGTTTCCCTTGACAAAATTCATCTCTTTGACCCTCTTTCCTCATGTGATATGAAACTTTGAATTTGGTTTTAAGGCTTCAAGGAATAGGTAAGAGTGTATGTGCTCAACGTGGTTAACTAAGGGGTGCCTTGATTAGTGAGGCGGGTTTGTGGAACGAAGGAAGAAAATGGCTCAAAAGGCTAAGTCCTGGTGCCTTTAGTCCTTACTACTTGTGCAATTGTCATCTCAATATTAAAAGTCAGCCTCTCGTAAAGTTTCCTTTTATAAAAATAGTAGAAAGTGTTCTACTTTTCTACTTTTGGCTTATAACTCACATATAGAGAGACTTCAAAGTTGGTTTAGAAATTGAGCGTTTCCATCATACTTGCGTCGTTCAAATTGATCAAGTTTTTGCAATCAAGTTTTTACACGTAAGCAAACTGAATCCTTTTTCTAACTCTTCCAAAAAGTAATCAAGTCATCCAATTATCCAATTTCATGCATATTGCCTATTTTATTACTAACTGGAATTTGTTATTTTTGTAAAAAAATTTAGCATGTATGATTCTACTGTAACTAACTCGTCCCCCCTCCCCACTGCATATGAACTCGTCCTCGAGGGACTTGAGGCAGTGGAAAAAAGGGTTCGGCACAAGCAACGGCACAACAACAAACAAAGGAAACTTCTCACACTTAGACCAGACACTGGGCTAAGTGTGAGACAGTGCCGGCGATCAACACATGCTAATAAATATAGAAACAACAACAAAAGACACATAAAGCGGGCAAACAACATATAGAGCAAAAGCGAGCATGCATACTTTCTCACACTTAGACCCAAAACAGGTCTAAGTGTGATGCGGAATAGAATGACAGTTATACATATCCAAAAACAAATTAAAACTAAAATTGTTTTGAAATTAACGTGAGCTGAGATGGGGGGTTGTACTCAATGCTTTCCGGGAGGATTATTGGGAGAGGCTGAAGTGTGCTTGAAGGAAAACGGGCGCTGAGACGGAGGAGAGCGTGTAGAGGGATGTGGTGGTCGTTTGGCAGGGGTCTGGTCTTGGGTAGTTCCCACCATCCTGGCCAGCAGAACCATTGAGCAATTGAATTCTCCACCAGCTGTATCAATGTCTGCTCCACTTGGAGCTTCCATGCATTGTCAGTGCTTGAAGCCTCCTCCTGCTCCAACCTTCGAGTGGGCGCCTGGTGTGTATCCTCTTCTTCTCCATCGGCAAGGTTTGCTGAGGCCTCCTCTAACCTTCTTCTCGTCTGGGGCTGGCTTCTTTGCTGCTCCCGCCGGCCTGCTGCGTAAAACTGAAAATTCCCTCCCTTCGTCTTCTCTAAAACCTGAATTCTAACAAAGAAGTCAAGGTCAAACATTTCAGGACTAGGGCAAAGGACGGGGCGTCCGACTTTTTTCACGATCCAGTTCCTCCTCAGATAGGCCCCGAGGAGGTGGCAGATGTTCAAATGGCGGGCAGCATGGGTAGCCATCTGGTTCATGGAATACGCTAGCCAGAACCCCAGGTGGACTTTCCTCTGTTCTCTCATGCTCCACATGAAATAGAGCTCAGCCAGAGTGAGGATCGCCAGTGTGTTTGCTTGTCCGAGGAGATTGGAGGCTAAGTAAACCTGGGCTAGGTGGAGGGCAGGATCAGCAATAAGATGTCCTCTGGATTAAGATGTTTTGAACGTAGGGGCACGTCCTCCGCATATTGCCTTCCAGACGGCTTGCTGATCGAATTCTGGGTTCCTCTGAGGGAGACCGATATCACGCCCAACCCAGACCCCATCAGCCACCTGTTGTTCCGTGTAGAGGCCCATCCGGATAGAGAAATCGTTGAGGCTCATTAGTTGTTCTTGGCCCAAGACCCTGAAGGAAACACTCTCTTCGTTCATGTCTGAACTTCCTGTAAAGCGGAAGGATGTGAAAAACTCCTTGGCTAGGTCCTCAGGCACAGGAGCCTCATCGACCTCTAGCAACCATTCAAAACCGATGCCGGCAATGTAGGCTGAAAACCTCTCCTTCATTCCTATCTTCTCCAGGGATGGCTGGTGCAGCATCTTCCCCGCCTTTAACTTCTTCTGGGAGGTCACCCTTTGGTGCACCTCCTTCTGCATCTCAGGATCATCAAACTCCATCATCTGTTGGCGAAGAGCTGGGGTCAACACCACATGCTGAGGAGAGTAGGCGATGGAAGGAGAGGTTTCAGGCTTTCCTTGTTGTCTCCTGGTCGTTCTGGTCCAACGCAATTCCTCTTCAGTCGAATCACTGCCCTCATCTCCTGGTTGTGGGGAAGCGGGCGCAGAAGCATCTGCAATGGTGACCTCTGTGTCAGCGGGGCGGCTTCTCTTGGGAGTAGGGAGAATACTCTCCTTCCCTTTCCTCTTTCTCTCTCTCATTTCCCTCGCCAGGCTGCCCTTGGTAGCTTTTTCCTCCTCTCCCGCTTCCTGGAACTGAGGCTCTTCTGGTTCTTCATCCACCAGCCTTCGTACCGTGCGCAGCTTCTGCACCACCGTTACTTCCTCACCTTGTGTTTTCAGGTTTTCAGCTACCTCCAGGAGCCGATCCGTTGTCATACGCCGCGTCTGACGACGTAGTGGTTCCTCTTCCTCTTCCCATAGTCGAACAACGGGCAGAATTCCTCTTCCTCTTCACTGTTGATGCCACCGCCCTCAGTCAAATGCGGCTTATGGATCGAAGCGGAGCCGCCACCGCCTGCTGGCGACGGAATAGCGAACGGCTGCCCATAATCCTCCCCCAACCCTTCTTCATCGACGGTGTCTGCGCTATATTGCATCGGCTGGGTTGGGGACGAAGGTGAAGGTTGGATGGAAGATGGTTTTGGTGATGTAGGAGAACTAGGTGGGATCTTTGGTTTAGAAGACGAAGCAGGATTTTTAGACCGGGAAATCCCAAGTCTAGCCTTGAGTTCGGCGCATGCTGCTGCATCGTCCAACTCGCGAGGTATACTCAGGAGGACTTTATTGAGGTGCCGTAGGGTTTCTTTATCTATTTCGGGACTTGGAGTAGCGGTGCTGGTTTGTGGCGGGGCGGTGTTTGGCGTACAAGATTTAGAATTTTCTTGACAAACTTGGGATGAAGTTTCCTGGTCGCCACTGTCGTCTCCGGCACTGGGGGATGATGAAGGAGTGAGAATTTGCTTGATAAATATTTTCACTTGTAATGGTGATGACTGCTGGTGGAAAAAATATTCTAGGCAAGGGTTTGAAATTTGGATCGGTGTGGGAAGAGTAAAAGGAATGCCCTATAGTCGCTTTTGGTTGAAAGTGAAATACGGCCCTGAGATTCTTCCTATTATACTGATATGATAAGTCGCATTCTAGGCCTTGGTTACTGGTCAGTATGATGTGCATATTTGAACTTTATCTGCAAAACAAGTTGCTTAAGTGTGCAGGTTGAGTGTTCTAGCCAGTAGGCAAAGCTTCAGATACTTCAGGTGAAAAGGGCGTCATGACGATTACGTACTGACCAGTATACATGCAAAAATGGCTCGAGATGGAGAAGAAGGATAGCTGGGACAGATCAACCGCTAGCAAGGGGCAAAAGAGTAATTTCACGCCGAGAGTCGACCCTAAAATTCAAGGGAGGCCTCCCTATATAAAGAAGCCACTTGGAGAGAGAATCATCATCAAGTAGTTAGTGAACTCCTAAACTTAGCTAGCAATCTCTCTTCGGTCAATCAGTCCTTCAGCATTATCTTTCGAGTTTCTCGTTCCTCGCCACAGCCATGGTCACTTGAAGATCGTCAGTTTCCCGGAGTTCCAGAGTTCTCGTTCCAGCCGCTTGTTTCCGCCGTGTTACTGTTCTATTGCCCGAAGTGGCAAAACACCTTTTACTTGCTTTCTTAGTTTTCGCATTTAGTGTTCCTTCGTTGGATCTGCTGTGTTCTCAAACAATTTCGTACTTTAAAGTTTTAGTTGTGATTCCAAACGTTTTCTAAGTGCTATGAAGTTGTTTTCGTTTTGGTTCGTTTCGTTTACTCTTTTCTTTCCGCCTAGATAATTTAGATCTAGCTGTTACGGTAATCTCCAGTGTTGAATCGCATGTTTTAAGTTACATAGTTAAACTTTCTGTGTTCGCTAGCCTAGATTGTCTTTAGTTTTTAGATCTGAATTAGTTAAGTGTGGAAGGCCCTATTCACGTGGTTTCTGCATACTTGCATGTTGACCAGTGGGCGTAATCGCAGTTTCGGGCTTCGATCTGTTTGTTTAAGGTTTAATTTGAAGATCTGGTTTCTTGAGTTGTTAATCGGTTTTTTTAATGGTGCTGGATCTGGTTTGTTTTTCTTCTGATTTAGTTTGTGTTTGTTGAAGATGATGATGTCCATATCCAATGTTGGGGACCACTTTACTTTTTAGATACCTTTTTGCTTTTGTCCTTTACTTTTAATTACATCCTGCAGATCTGTCAGCCTAGTCACCACAACTACCACTTATTTCCAGCTTTTCTGTTTAGCCTTTTATAGAAACCTAGTACTTTCCGCATATTTTCTGTTACACCGCATTCACCATAATTCCACGTACACCACTACATGTCGACCACCATTCACCCTTCCTAGTCAGTAGGACACCATCTTAATTTCCCATCTAGGTAGAGACTCAACCCAAGCGTGGTAGCTAAACCAAACCCTTCCAGAATATCACCACAATCACTCCAACCGTCACCATCTCTGTGGGATTCGACCCCTACCTTCACTATACTACCCAGTAGAAGAGGGTTGAGGATTTATTGATACCAGGTTTATGTTTCAGTTTCAGTTTATGAGCAGCAGCTCGGCTCCTGACCAGTGGAGGCCGAAGATACTTCAGCGAGGATCTATACTCGTAACCACTCGATCCGGTTTGTCGACGGCTTTGTCTGATTTAGGTTCGAGTAGTGACGAGGAGCAATACACCATAGAAGGACCAATACCGGAAGAGATACCAAGGATAGAGGGAAACCCGAGAAGGATGGCCGCTCAAGGAGAAGAAGATCCTGAGATCGGGACGCTGAACGCACATACCGAGGGAGAACCACCTCAAGCCATAGTTGTGACCCCAGGACAAACTGCCTGTGATGTGAAGCCTCATGTGATCGTAATTCTGCCTATATACCGCGGGAAGAGTTACGAAGGGCCTTACGAGTTCCTTCATGAGTTTTGTAAGATTTGTAGGGCGCAGAGGAGGCCAGCAGGGGCGACCGAGGATGATTACAGATTGAAGGCTTTGCCGTTCGTTTTGAAAGGGGAGGCAAACACCTGGTTCATGCGCCTGCCCCCCGACTCCATTGAGAGTTGGGCCGATTTCAAGTTGGTATTCCTAGGCGAGTTTTTCCCGTCATCCAAGACGAGCGCGCTGAAGAGGGAAATAACTAGTGTGAAGCAATGGTACGATGAACCCTTGAGCGATTATTGGGCAAGGTATATGAGCCTTTTAGATGCATATCCCAATCATCGCATGGCGGACATTGAGATACATCATACTTTCTATGAGGGGATGAACATAACAAACAAGGACCTGGCCAATTCGTCTTCGGGAGGAAGCTTCACACAGCTACGGGTCAGCGAAGCAAAAGGGTCCTAAGGAAGCTACTGAGTGCGAAGAAGGAGTATGACCATTCAAGGGATGGATACAACCGAGAAAGGGTTGCAAGTGCCTCGTCTACTGACCAGGAGCAGAAGCTTGAACAGAAGATGGATTTGAAGATGGATGAGCTGAAGAAGTCACTCCTGAGCGCAAAACGGCAAAGGGTGCAGAACAGGGAAACCAAGGACCGAGCTATGATCAGCCAAACAACTTGGTCAGTATGGAACAGGCTAATGCTGCCGGGTATTTTAACTCAAATGGGAATTGGATCCAGGGGAGACAACGGGACGCACTATGGAGGGATCACCCAAACTTTCGATGGGGAGAAGGGAACCAAAATCAAAACCAAGGTCAAGGTCAGAACCAATATAACCCCCACCAAAACCAAAACCCCAACCGTGGACCAGCGAACCCGCACCACCAGTTCAACTGGTCAGGAAGGAACCAACAATCCCAAAACCAAAATCCTGTTTATGTACCACCCCACCAGAGAAACTTCCAAAATTATCAAAATCAGCCGAATCAAGCACCCCAGCACATCAGAACCAAAATCAGTTCCAAAACCAAAATCTGAACCAATATCACCAGGACCAGTACAACCCTCCTGGCCAGTATAACCAGTACCCACCTAACCAGAACCAGCAAAACTTCCAAAATTTCCAGCCCAACCAAAGTTCCCAGTACAGCCAGCACCAAGGCCCACATCAGTCACAATACCCTAACAGGCCAAGGAGATCCATGGAAGACATGATGGGAGAACTGCTCGCGTCGCAGCAAGGTATCAAGGGCGAGTTACAATCCCACAACGAAGTGGTGCAGGGGATGCAAAATGCCCAGAAGGAACATAAAGCGAACATGGATATGGTGAATAAGCAGTTGGCCCAACTGGCCAGTTCTATGGGTGAAATAAGAGGAAATGCAGGGAAACTCCCATCTACAGTCCAAATACCCGAAAAGGCGAATGTGAGTAAGGTTACATTGAGGTCAGGAACTACTTATGATGGACCTCGACCGAAACAACCAAGTGAAGAGCCGAGTGGAACGAAGATAGGGGGCGACACCATCTTAGTGGAAGAGCTTAAGAGATCCATGCCACGGAAGCAGGACCCATTTCTCTTGGGGCGGAGGTGAACCCGAGAGCGTACTGGTCAGGAAGGAACCCAATCAAGAGGTAGAATCCAGAACGGAGGCTCAGACCCAGAATTTGCCCAAGGAAGATTCCAAGAAGGTTGCTGAGGGACCGGTAGAGGAGAAAAAGGGGGAGAGACCATTCCCTTTCCGCTTTGTTACAAAAAGAAAGAAGGAGAACCCGGTGGACTACTTGTCGATTTTTGGGAAATTGGATGTCACCAAACCATTCCTCCAAGCCGTGAAGCTACCCCCTCTTGGGAAGTTCATTAAGGAATTCATAGCCGGGAAAGCCCAAGAGGATGGGAAGATCATGGTAGAAGGGATCGCGTCTGCAATTGTGCAGGAGAAGCTACCGCCCAAGAGGGCCGATCCAGGTATGTTCACTCTACCCATAACTATAGGAGATGTGAAAGTCGAGCATGCAATGTGTGATCTTGGAGCTTCTATTAATGTCATGCCTTTGTTAATCTATAACCGATTGAAGGGAGTTAGGTTGTCGAGCACTAGAGTGTTGATCCAACTGGCTGATAGGTCATGCATAAGTCCTGAGGGTGTTCTAGAAAATGTGTTGGTTAGAGTGCATGATTTTACCTACCCTGCGGACTTTTACGTGATCAAAATGAGTGAGTCCGAGGCTAGGGAATCTAGTGGCATATTGTTAGGAAGGCCATTTTTTAGAACGGCCAAGACAATAGTAGACATGGCCGAGGGGACAATTTGCATTGATTTCCATGGAGAGAAATTTACTTTTGATATCAATGAGGCCATGAAGAAACCTATTGATTCTGAAAACTTGTGCTATGTTGATGTGATTGACCCCCTAGTCCAAGATTTTCTTGAGACCGAACTATTGCAGGAGAAGCTCCAGGCTTTAGATGTTTATGAGCAGGCGGACATAGAAGCTGTTGCATGGTGTGATCTGATCAGTAGCCAAGGGTTAACCGATGAAGAGATAGAGGGAGCAAGACTTCTGCGAGAAATCGGAATTCATTGGAGCCACAGGGGCCAAGCTACCAGTCAGTATAGAGAAATCTTTAGAGGAAAAATTAGAGAACAACGGAGAGGCTGAGAAGAACCCTCTACCCGAAGACACGCTTCCACCCCAAGTTGAGCTGAAGAAATTGCCATCGAATTTGAAGTATGCCTTCCTCGGAGAGGAGAACTCATATCCGGTGATTATCAGCAGCAACCTTACAAAGGAACAGGAGGCAAGGCTACTGACTGTGTTGAGTAAGAACAGAAAGGCAATTCGGTGGAGCCTTACAGATTTAGTGGGAATAAGTCCCGATGTCTGCATGCACCACATCAGGCTGGAAGAGGGAGCAAAGGCACATCGAGATGCCCAAAGGAAGGTAAACCCCAACATGCGAGAAGAAATATTGAAGGAAATCTTGAAATTGTTGTCGCTAGGGATTATCTATTCAGTGTCAGATAGTGAGTGGGTCAGCCCGATCCACATGGTCCCAAAGAAGTCGGGAATCCAAGTCGTTCAAAATGAGAGGAATGAGCTGATTCCAACGAGGCTGGTCACAGGTTGGCGAATGTTCATCGATTACCGTAAGCTGAACAATGCGACCAGGAAGGACCATTTTCCCCTGCCTTTCATCGACCAAATGTTGGAGAGATTAGCTGGGAAGAAGTACTTCTGTTTTCTAGATGGGTACAGCGGTTACTTCCAAATTTACGTAGATCCTGAAGACAAGGATAAGACCACCTTCACTTGCCCATTCGGAACCTATGCATACCGACGCATGCCTTTCGGCTTATGTAACGCTCCAGGTACGTTTCAACGATGTATGATGAGCATATTCTCCGATTTGATTGAGGACTGCATAGAGATATTCATGGATGACTTCACGGTTTACGGAGACTCTTTCGATACTTGCCTTCATCATTTGGACATAGTTCTAGAGCGGTGTCAAGCAAAAAGTCTGGTTTTGAATTTTGAGAAGTGCCATTTTATGGTCACCGAAAGGATAGTTTTAGGACACGTGGTCTCAGAAAGAGGTATCCAGGTGGATCGAGCCAAGGTGGATGTTATATCCAAATTACCATTCCCTACTGATCAGAAGGGGATAAGGGGTTTTCTAGGGCACGCCAGATTTTATCGAAGATTTATCAAGGATTTCTCCAAGATCGCCCAACCCCTTACCCGACTTCTTCATAATGAAGTGGAGTTCGATTTTGATGAGCAATGCAAGGCCGCTTTCAACCTTCTCAAGGAAAAACTGATATCCACACCTATCATACGGGCTCCTGACTGGGACTACCCTTTCGAAGTAATGTGCGATGTCAGCGATTATGCAGTGGGAGCCGTACTGGGTCAGAAGATCGATGGGAAGAGGTACGTAATTTTTTATGCATCTAAGACTCTGAATCAAGCCCAGCGGAATTACGATACAACTGAAAAAGAGATGCTGGAAGTGGTGTATTCTTTCGAGAAGTTCCGGTCATATTTGTTGGGATCCAAGGTCATCGTTTATACTGACCACGCAGCGATTAAGTATCTAATTGCCAAGAAGGAATCCAAACCCCGTTTGATCCGATGGGTCCTCTTGTTCAAGAATTTGATTGGGTGGTGGAAGATAAGAAAGGAGTCGAGAATAAGGTGGCGGACCATTTGAGTAGAATAGTGCAAGATGGAAACAGCGAAGAGGTGCACGACAAGTTTCCAGAAGAGCATTTATGCGAGGTAATTTTTGAGGTCAGGAAGATTGACTGGGAAGGAGTGATGAAGCTCACTGGCCAGTACGATACATCAAAAGGAAAAGAAAAGATAGGGCAAGAGCCGTGGTATGCAGACCTGGCCAACTACCTGGTGACTGGAGAACTTCC
The DNA here is from genome assembly GCF_004379255.2 of Salvia splendens. Lineage (NCBI taxonomy): Eukaryota > Viridiplantae > Streptophyta > Magnoliopsida > Lamiales > Lamiaceae > Salvia > Salvia splendens. The sequence goes on along the minus strand of NC_056043.1, from coordinate 21,607,356 downwards.
AGAAATGCCGAGTATTACTAAGGCCCAAAGAATGAAGATCAAGAGTGAGGCAAAATACTACTTTTGGGACGACCCCTATCTGTGGAGAGTGGGATCCGATCAAGTGATAAGGAGGTGCGTTCCTGACTGGGAGCAAAGAGATGTTCTTATCCATTGCCACTCGTTAGCATGTGGAGGACATTTCGGATCCAAGAAAACAGCAAGGAAGATTTTGGATAGCGGCTTCTATTGGCCAACCCTCAACAAGGATGCGTACGAGTTCTGCAGAAGTTGTGAGCGCTGTCAACTGACCGGTGGGATATCTGCGAAAGACGAGATGCCCCAGGTTCGGGTAATTGTATGTGAATTGTTCGACATTTGGGGAATGGACTTCATGGGTCCGTTTCCTTCATCCTATGGCAATTTGTATATCTTAGTCGCGGTGGATTACGTCTCCAAATGGATAGAAGCCAAGGCCACGAGCACTTGTGAAGCAAAAGAGGTGGCCAAGTTCTTAAAGAGTCATATCTTCAGCCGGTTCGGAGTTCCGAGGACGATCATATCTGATTACGGTACACACCTCTGTAATCGCACGATTGAGGCCTTAATGAAAAAATACGGTGTGCACCACAGACTTTCGAGTCCCTACCATCCGCAAGCTAACGGTCAGGCGGAGATTTCTAACCGCGAGATCAAGAAGATTCTGGAGAAGACTGTAAATCCTTCTAGGAAGGATTGGAATGTGAGGTTAGAAGATGCTCTCTGGGCATACCGAACAGCCTACAAGACCCCCATAGGGATGTCCCCGTATCGGATCGTTTTTGGGATGATGTGCCATTTACCGGTTGGAATTGAACACCGGGCATACTGGGCAGTACAGGAAGTGAATATGGATGCTACAGCCTGTGAAGAGGAAAGGAAGCTGCAGCTTCAGGAGCTTGAGGAACTTAGATTGGAGTCGTTCGATTCCGCCATGTGGTACAAGGAGTGAACTAAATTGTGGCATGATAGAAATCTGAGAACCAAGGAGCTCCATGTAGGCCAGAAAGTACTACTCTTCCAGTCAAGGTTGAAGCTCATGCCTGGGAAACTCAAATCGAAATGGACAGGACCTTATGTCATCAACTCACTCCGTTCCAATGGAGCAGTAGAATATTCAGGGAGTTTTCCTAACTCTGAACCTTTTATTGTGAATGGGCATAGGCTCAAGGTGTTTAGAGACAACAATGATGTGGCTGTAGTGGATGAGATCCCACTGCAACCACATACTTTGACCACATACTGACCAGTAGGATAGAAATTTAGAATTCCACTGGGCCAATTCTTTTGAAAGTCTACACTTACTGGCCAAGTAGAATTCTAAATTGCCTAGGAAAAGATGTAAATATTGTGAATATGTGGTAGTTAATTGATTTAAACCTTTGCATGTTAATGTTTAGAATACCCAAAAATATTTTCGGGCCTTAATTATTATTTTGAAGCATGCATTGACCACGAGATTGCTTATTTGGTGCTATTTCAATTTTTATTTAAGTGTCCATTTGAATTATTTTCCTTATTAGGCAAGTATAGGGGGAATTATGGAGAGGACGAAAATTTGAATTAAAGTTTGTGCAGCTTTTGCAGGGTGCAGCGGCTGGAGAAGGCGCGTGAGCAGAGAGAGGAGACGCCAGCCAATCAGGACCTGGCATTCTCAACCGTCTCTCCTTTGAAACGATGCGACCGGATACCTCCCATAGCCGGTTACAACTACCCACAACTGCTCTCTCTCTTCCTCATTTAACCATACCGGCTTCACCTTTCTCCTTCACAAACCCTCATTTTCATTTTCACTTTTAAAAATTTTCTTCCATCTCGCCCAAAAATTAAACTCCAAATCTCCACCACCAAATCACCACTACAACCATGGGAAAGAAAGCACGGGCAACAAAAATCAAACCCACTTCAACCCGCAGGGAAGAACGGCCACCGAGCCCACAACCACCGCCGCGGGAAGAACGGCCACCGAGCCCACAATCACAACCGCAAACTTCAGAGCCGACTCCTCAAGCGCCAACAATGGTCTCCTTGGAAGCAATGGCGGCGTTTCTTCGACAGCAAGACCCTAATAGGGATTGGTCGGCGGCGCTGGCCGGTTTTGGTCAAATCGGGGGACAAGAGAGAGTAATCGGAGAAAATCCTTCGGAACCGATTGTACCAGCTACAGCAACACTCCCCACCTCCATTGCGACTTCCTCCGAAATTCCGCCAGAAAGAGAAGCTCCATCGACTACCGCACCACCTGAGTCCTCGGAACCCTCAGAAACTCCACAACACAGTGATTCAATGGAGATTGACCCCATTTCCGCTCATTACGATTCTGACTCAGAAGAACGTGAAGCGAGGAAAGGTCAGGAACAGAGGAACCTACAAGGGGAAGTCGGATCGGAAAAAATGCTGACGGCTGAAGTCGTTCCCCGAAAAGCGGCGAGGGAGGAGATAAATCTGAACGAATCAGCCAAGAAGCAGGGCCTAATGACCGGTGAGGAATTTCAGGCTATTTTAGATGATGTCAATCGGATAGAAGATGACACTGCCGTGGTGGCTGAGGGGCTAGACCTCGCATCACGAGCAGTAGGAGAAAGTGAAGAAGCCGAAGAAAGAAACCGCTCGGAAAGCCAAGATAGGGAAGAAGAAATTATGCCGGAATCATCCCAGCCAGAAGCAGATGGGGGTGACACACTTGTTGAAGCACAGGAAACGGAAGCAAAGGAAGCATAATCAGAGATTGATGTACCCCTTCCAGTAGCGCCACCAGTAGTAAAACCGAAGGCCATCAAGAGGAAGTTGGTGTTGAAGGGCGACCCTAGGGCAGAACAGCCGAAGCCAAAGAGGGTGTCACAAAGATGCTTAGGGAAGTGGGCAGCTAGTAAGGCGAAGCCGAACACAGAGGCAGATCCCGTGGAGATCTTGAGTGAAGAAGAGAAGACCACTCCCACAAAACCTGGGGAGGAGTCTTTACCTGTTACTGAACTAGAGGATACTGCAATGGAAACCGGAGCGGTCTCTCCAACACTGAGTGGCCAAGGTGAAGAGGCTGACGGGATGGCTGAGGGTCTGGACCTCGCATCCAGGTCAGTAGGCCACAAGGAGACCAGTCCTACTACCCAGGATCCACTTTCAACACAAGCTGAGAAGGAACCCGAAGAAGAGAAAGACAAAGATGACGGAGAGGAAGTAAGATACCGTGAAGAGAGATAACGAAAGGGGAAGGCCCCTATGAAGAAGAAGCCCAGCAACAAGAAGCCACGGACAGTAAACACTGGCATAGTCATTACTGAGTCAGTTCAGCGAGTCCAGGAACACCGGAGGGAGCGAAGTGATAGCGAATACGCTGCCAGCGAGGAATCAGCCTCCGACAGCGATATCTCTTTGAAGGATGAGGAGTACGCAGAACAACAGCTTTAGAATGATCATCGAGAGTTAGTCCACCCACCGGTAGAGAGATTGAGGTACCGGCGCTGGACAGTGGACCTTACTGATGATCTGGTGGAGGAGATGAAGTTTTTCGACTCGAAGGAGCTACAGAAAGCTTTCGATAGCAAGGATGAAGGGAGTAAGCAGGTGAAAAGTGGAAAGGTATTTCATATTCCTTCTTTAGATGAGTTAGGTGCCCGCGAGCAGTTTCTCTCTTATTTGCACGCGTTAGGATTCGAATGGTTGTTGGAGAATGGGGATCCGAGTGTCCCGGTTAGATTAGCGAAGGAGTTTTTCACGACCTTTAGGTTTAAGGTCACCACTGATCTAGATGAGGAATGTATCAGTTTTAGGCTATTTGGCGGAGAGATACAAATGAGCTTGATTGAGTGGACCGTGCGTCTGGGAATATGCAGTTTAGAGGAGGCCATAGGGCCTGAGTGGAGAAGTAGGGAGCGGGGAATTCCCCGCAGACATGTGGAATTTGTGCCCCAGGAAGCCTGGGAGGAACTTACTCACCCTGATGCAGGGCAATTCCAGTCCACTATTTCCCGCTCCGTTCATTTCAACAACCCGATTCTGCGTCTTGTACAGCTTTACCTAGATTTCAATTTATTGGGGCAGTCGAACTTCGCTGTTAGGACATCGATGACGGAGTTATATCTTCTCTGGTGCGCCAAGCATGGAAGGAAGTTACATTTGGGTTTTTGGACCGCCTACCAATGCCATCTAATTGCCACCCACCCAGTGAGGAACCTCACTCTCTGCCATGTCTTGGGAGTGTTCGTCAGAAACAACATCATCATCACGGAGGCCGAAGACTTATCCGACCAGATCATGGTGGATCCTCCTGGTCTTTTTGATACACCTTTGTTCGTCCGAACGAACATCGTTTACATGAGGCATGGCGTACCACAATGGGAGAAGAAGCTATACCGACTGGGAGATCTGCAGCACATCCGGGAACACAAGATCAGGAGCAGAGACAGGAAAGGCTAGAGAAGATTGTGGACGAGATAGCGGAGGAAAACAGGCAGATGAGATCAGAAATGACACGGTTAGCATCAGTTATGGAAGGGATCCTGAAGGAGTCTGCAGGACAGACGAGGCAGAGTTAGAAGCAAGAGGCTTTGGAGACGATTGTTACTAGGCTAGGAGAGGAAAACCACCGGTTGATAACAGAAATGGCTAGGATGACGTCCGTGATAGACGAGATATTGATGAAGTTAACACAACGAGGCCAAGAGGAAGCTGTTGAACCAAGTGGCCATGGAGGCCGAGCTAATGAACCACGAGTATCAGAGGAGGTATTAACCGAGACGAAAGAAGCAGAGCAGAAACTAGAGGCGGAACAAGAGGAAGGAGATGCCGAAGAGTCGGCAGGATCTGGGAACAAGCAATACGAGAATGAGGAGGAGAAACCGGAAGAACCACCTGCACCACAACCTGCCCCGCGAAGGAGCAGGAGGAACAAGTGACCACCACCCCTACTGACCAGTTAGTTTTTTTTATGTTTTTAGTTTTCCGTATTTCTGTTTGTGTTTTGTTTATTTAGGTAGTATAATTTCTGTTTGTGCGCAAACCCCATTCATAACACTTAGCCTATTTTATAGTCTAAGTGTGAGAAGTTAAGGGTTTGTCTTTTTGGCGCATGTGTTTGTGTTTTCTGTTTTCTTTTTCGTAAGCATGTTGGCTCACACTTAGCCCATTGCATGGCCTAAGTGTGAGGAGTTTTGTATATATGTGTGTTTTGTTTGTTGGTTTCTGTTTAGGTTTTCAAACTCTCCCACTTAGCCCATTCCATAGTCTAAGTGTGAGAAGTTTTAGTTTTAATATGTTGTTTTTGTCTGTTTGTCTATGTGTCCATCATACTGGCCATTACCTTTTCCACTTCACAGCCCTATCTGAGGGCAGACACTTGTGAAGTGGGAGGGGGAACGCAATGACCAGTATGATGAATGTGTATATGTGTGGTCTGTGTTTGTGCTTGTGTTAGTGTCCTGTTAGGTATAGTTTTTTTTTTATTTTGTGTGTTGATTGGGCTTAAAACTCAACTGTCTTGAGCTGACGGTGAGGGGAATTGAGGGAAATAAGACATGCTGGAAAACAGAAACCACCCCCCTTAGTACCTCCTAGCCAGGATAGATGATGTGAGTATGAGAGAAAAGCCCATACTTAGAGCCAAATACGAAAGCCCTCTTAAAATGTGAGTTATAAGCTTTAAGTTGAACCACTTTCCACATGTTTAGAAACGAAAAGAGCGGCTGCCACAAATTGCCTAGGGTGAAGTGACTGCGTGTAGCAACACTGAAGGCAGTAGGAACCCCCCCCCCAAAAAAAAAAACCACCTTTAGAACCTCTTTTCTAACTCTTTATACCCAGATAAATACCCCTAGCCACTGGGACTGTGTGTGTGCAAGGCATGAAGCGAATGAAGCTTACTGGCTAGAAGGAAATAGAAGGAATAAGGGTGGCGAAGCCACAAGAAGCTACTAACCAGTTGGAGATCATAGCCAGAAGCGCTAGCCAAGAGAAGCAACAACCAAGAGCCCAAATGCACACAGTTCCCCCACCTCAATGAAGCAGAAATTTGAACCTAGAGCCTTAGGAACATCCACCCCAAAACATTACAAACCAATAGCCCCATTACAAGCCTTTAAGTCCTTCAGTAGCTGCACGTGAGATCTAAGTCCGAAGCAATTGTGGTTGAGTATATTGAGAGAATGCAGTCCTAATCGTCCTGGTAAGGTATGAGTGACTGAGTGAACCTAGTGTTTGGCTGAGAGTTTGGGCGATCTTGACAAGCGGATATACTGACTGGGAAAGAATGAGAGGGTGGCGGAAGCTCAAGGCTGTCTAAGGCCGGATTGCACCTAATCCCGAGGGGAGGGATGGTTGAAAATATAGCCCAATCTTTGTGTTTTAGTCTTTTTATGTTTGATTGTGTGTTTTTCTATGTTTGTTCAAGTGTTTTTCTTTGCGTCGTGGTATAAAGTCTAGTTTAGGTAGAGTCGGTCAGGGGAGTAACCAGGCTAGAATACGACTTACTTCTTTTGTTTGTCTTCACGTTTGAGGACAAGTATGATGTGCATATTTGAACTTTATCTACAATGGTGACCTCTGTGTCAGCGGGGCTGCTTCTCTTGGGAGTAGGGAGAATACTCTTATTCCCTTTCCTCTTTCTCTCTCTCATTTCCCTCGCCAGGCTTCCCTTGGTAGCTTTTTCCTCCTCTCCCGCTTCCAGGAACTGAGGCTCTTCTGGTTCTTCATCCACCAGCCTTCGTACTGTGCGCATCTTCTGCACCACCGTTCCTTCCTCACCTTGTTTTCAGGTTTTCAGCTACATCCAGGAGCCGATCCGTTGTCATACGCCGCGTCTGACGACGTAGTGGTTCCTCTTCCTCCGTCTTCCCATAGTCGAACAACGGGCGGAATTCCTCTTCCTCTTCACAATTGATGCCACCGCCCTCAGTTAAATGTGGCTTATGGATCGAAGCGGAGCCGCCACCGCCTGCTGGCGACGGAATAGCGAACGGCTACCCATAATCCTCCCCCAACCCTTCTTCATCGGCGGTGTCTGCGCTATATTGCATCGGCTGGGTTGGGGACGAAGGTGAAGATTGGATTGAAGATGGTTTTGGTGATGTAGGAGAACTAGGTGGGATCTTTGGTTTAGAAGACGAAGCAGGATTTTTAGACCGGGAAATCCCAAGTCTAGCCTTGAGTTCGGCGTATGCTGCTGCATCGTCCAACTCGCGAGGTATACTCAGGAGGACTTTATTGAGGTGCCGTAGGGTTTCTTTATCTATTTCGGGACTTGGAGTAGCGGTGCTGGTTTGTGGTGGGGCGGTGTTTAGCGTACAAGAGTTAGAATTTTCTTGACAAACTTGGGATGAAGTTTCCTGCTCGCCACCGTCGTCTCCGACACTGGGGGATGATGAAGGAGTGAGAATTTGCTTGATAAATATTTTCACTTGTAATGGTGATGACTCCTGGTGGAGAAAATGTTCTAGGCAAGGGTTTGAAATTTGGATCGGAGTGGGAAGAGTAAAAGGAATGCATTGTAGTCGCTTTTGGTTGAAATTGAAATACGGCCCTGAGATTCTTCCTATTATACTGATATGATAAGTCGCATTCTAGGCCTTGGTTACTGGTCAGTATGATGTGCATATTTGAACTTTATCTGCAAAACAAGTTGCTTAAGTGTGCAGGTTGAGTGTTCTAGCCAGTAGGCAAAGCTTCAGATACTTCAGGTGAAAAGGGCGTCAGGACGATTACGTAGTGACCAGTATACATACAAAAATGGCTCGAGATGGAGAAGAAGGATAGCTGGGACAGATCAACCGCTAGCAAGGGGGCAAAAGAGTCATTTCACGCCGAGAGTCGACCCTAAAAATCAAGGGAGGCCTCCCTATATAAAGAAGCCACTTGGAGAGAGAATCATCATCAAGTAGTTAGTGAACTCCTAAACTTAGCTAGCAATCTCTCTTCGGTCAATCAGTCCTTCAGCATTATCTTTCGAGTTTCTCGTTCCTCGCCACAGCCATGGTCACTTGAAGATCATCAGTTTCCCGGAGTTCCAGAGTTCTCGTTCCAGCCGCTTGTTTCCGCCGTGTTACTGTTCTATCGCCCGAAGTGGCAAAACACCTTTTACTTGCTTTCTTAGTTTTCGCATTTAGTGTTCCTTCGTTGGATCTGCTGTGTTCTCAAACAATTTCGTACTTTAAAGTTTTAGTTGTGATTCCAAACGTTTTCTAAGTGCTATGAAGGTGTTTTCGTTTTGGTTCGTTTCGTTTTCTCTTTTCTTTCCGCCTAGATAATTTAGATCTAGCTGTTACGGTAATCTCCAGTGTTGAATCGCATGTTTTAAGTTACATAGTTAAACTTTCTGTGTTCGCTATCCTAGATTGTCTTTAGTTTTTAGATCTGAATTAGTTAAGTGTGGAAGGCCCTATTCACGTGGTTTCTGCATACTTGCATGTTGACCAGTGGGCGTAATCGCAGTTTCGGGCTTCGATCTGTTTGTTTAAGGTTTAATTTGTAGATCTGGTTTCTTGAGTTGTTAATCGGTTTTTTTAATGGTGCTGGATCTGGTTTGTTTTTCTTCTGATTTAGTTTGTGTTTGTTGAAGATGATGATGTCCATATCCAATGTTGGGGACCACTTTACTTTTTAGATACCTTTTTGCTTTTGTCCTTTACTTTTAATTACATCCTGCAGATCTGTCAGCCTAGTCACCACAACTACCACTTATTTCCAGCTTTTCTGTTTAGCCTTTTATAGAAACCTAGTACTTTCCGCATATTTTCTGTTACACCGCATTCACCATAATTCCACGTACACCACTACATGTCGACCACCATTCACCCTTCCTAGTCAGTAGGACACCATCTTAATTTCCCATCTAGGTAGAGACTCAACCCAAGCGTGGTAGCTAAACCAAACCCTTCCAGAATATCACCACAATCACTCCAACCGTCACCATCTCTGTGGGATTCGACCCCTACCTTCACTATACTACCCAGTAGAAGAGGGTTGAGGATTTATTGATACCAGGTTTAGGTTTAGCAGGGGATTGTTTCATCCTGATCAGTAGGATACATCCTTGCTTGAACGACACCTACGCAAACCTGCTCTTTCATGATACCACAACTGTTAGGATCTCTGACGGTTGAGATCTCTGCGACTGTTCACGCGCGGGCGCGCTTTTTTCAGAGTGTCAGCTGGCTTAGCTTCTCTGATACGCTTTCTCCCTCTCCCTGGGCCGTCCTTTCATTGAGACAGTTGGCGCAGTCTGACACCTCTCTAATGACTGCATATGTCCTATCACCACCTGTCCCTGATTAATAAAATCACTGTGGCCATTGGTTAGCCTTCGTTGCACTGATCAAGTGGTCAATTATATCCAGATGAAAACTCAATAACTCCACCTGATCAGTTTCTCGCCTATACTTCTTCCTTTAACTTTCTAATTAATAAAAACTAACACAAGAAAAACTATTTACACTAACTATAAGGACTTTATCGGGTTCCCCTAGGTTGTGACTTGATCAATTTAATGGATTTAAAATTTGTTGTTTGATCAAGCAGACTACCCAGGAGTACCTGATCACTCCTTCTACCTGGTCACTAGTTGAGATTGGGGAAAGGTCAGTGGAATTTCTTCCACCACTCCAGCTTTGTTCTTGTCTCTGTAGGGCTCAACCTGATGACCCTTCACATCGAAAGAGAACGAATTGGAAGTGTCTCATTGGTGTGTGTTTGCCTTGATGGTTTCAGGATCTGCCCATTCTGAATTCCGCTTTCTGGTCATCAGCTTGATTTAATACTGGGATGGTGGTTTTTTTTGCTCATCGATGGGCTCTTCCTTTCGCGAGAAGAGGTCGGTCACTTCCTTTTCCACCGTGGCTGGATGCGTTTACTGATTTGGGTTTATCCCATTCGGGTCTGCTATTTTTCACTTGATCCCTTCTTCACATGTCCCCAGTTTTTTTTCGATTGTCCTTCCTGTTCCTGCAGCTTTGGACGATGCAATGGCTGCCTTGTAGGTGCGGGATTCTCCTTCAGCTCTCTTCTTAACAAGCTAGCTTGGTCAGGTGGTTTTTCGACTCTCCCTGGTTGGGTAACCTCTTTTGACTCGGTTGGTTGTGACGGTTGACAAAATTTCATAATTGTCCTTCTAATGGCTTGATCGTCCATTTCTCCAGTAATCGTCGTACCAAACCATTCTGCTGCCTCTCTCTTGAGCTGTTCACCTTCAATGGAACCAGAGGGTGGTTCTTTGAAGGATTTCTTTTCTGGATACTTTTGTTTCCGAGGGCCGATAGCGTCTACTGTTTGAATGCTCTCGCTATCCTGTGGCTTCCTCATAGCTTTATCAACTTCGAATGTAAGCTAATCTCCATTAAAACTCAGCTTCATCGTCCCCTGGCGGACGTCGATGACTGTGCTTGCTGTGGATAAGAATGGCCTTCCCAAAAGGATACCAACAGACTCTTCCGCTCCCGACTCTATCGTCTTTATGACGAAAAAGTCGGCGGGGTACATAAACTTGTTTACTTTGACAAGTTCATCTTCCAGAACTCCTTC